>NC_140613.1:43149410-43231910 GCF_057381915.1 Diplotaxodon limnothrissa | reverse complement strand
TGGTGTTAAAGGCTCTGTTGACCTTTGCCCTGATATTCACCACCTGACCCACACTGAAGAAAGATGGAAAGGCGGAGTTACTACCTTCAGCCCAACCCTTCCATACACACTCACACACGCCTCCTCTCACCTGATGGTGTGCTCAAAGTGGATGTCATCCATCGAAGCGGTGACGCAGGGACTGCCAGCGTGCCTCTCAGCTGCACGGTCGAACAGTGAGGTCATTACAACATGCACTACTTCCAACACACACCTGTGACACACAAAGCTCACCTGAGAGGCAGGCGGCGGAGTCCATCCATTTGAGCAGCTGACCCACGCTGAGCTCCTGCCGATGGTTGCTGTGACAGGGCATCACGATCTGACTCATTTTCACCTCTGTCGGGTTGTAGTTTTCTTCTTCTTCCTCTTCTTCTCCATCCTCTTCCTCCAAACAATCTGATGTCCTGGAACTCATTTGGAAAGCTGGGGAAACAAATGAAAGGAAAGACACTGAAGCTACAGTACTGTGCAAAAGTCTTGAGTCACACCTCATTTTCTTTTGCCCCCAAAGAGCCAGACTTTGTAATCATTTTGAAACCTGATACTGAACAATAGTTTTGCTCTAGTCCGATTTCAGATGAATGTCTTTTTGTTTGTTCAGTCACTTAAAACTGACCTATGACTCTTTTTGAAGCATTCAATTCAGCTTTATTTATAAAACACCAAATCTCAACAACAGTCGCCTCAAGGTGCTTTATACTGTACAGTAGAGCCTACAGTGATACATGCAGAGAAGAACCCAACAATCAAATGACCCCCTGTGAGCAGCACTTTGGCGACAGCGGGAAGGAAAAACTCCCTTTTAACAGGAAGAACCAGGCTCAGGGAGGGGCGGGGCCATCTGCTGCAAACGGCTGGGGCGAAAAAGGCACCTAACCCAGGAGGTGAACCAGTGCGTCTACGCACAACAGACAATTTAGCAAAGAACCAACTGTAGACTGACTGAGCAGCTACTGCTCAGCACTCCCAGTCTGCTTCCCACCAAACATTCATCAGGTAACTGACTGTAAGTGTCAGTCGATGGATCCACGTCAGCCCACTATCAGTGGAAAAGAACGTGCAGCACAGCTGAGGCTTGTAAAGATGCACCTAAATAACGCACATAAAGAGTCCTGGAACAAAGTGAACACAAGTTTAGCCGTAACGCACAACGCCACACCAGACCTCCTCATGTGAACGGTCAATGATGGTGATTCTTTACATTTGCTTTGCAGCCACAGGATCCGGGCACACCACGAACTCCTCTGTACACCAAAGGAGTCCAGAGTCAGCTGTGAGGCCCTCTGACAGCTAAAGCGCGGTGGGATCTATGGTGGAGCTGCATATCACTAAGACTGTCTGACACGTGACAGCTGTGATGGCTGATTGCTTGGTTCTGTTGGTCACTGCATGCCTGCACAGCATCGTCTGCGCTGCATGCTCCAGAACACAGTAGGTTGGTTTTTGTTCTTAATGCATCAGATTTTCTTTTTATTGTATCCTATAGTTCAGGTTCTAATACATAGTTTGATATGTTGTTGATTGTTCTTTGTTTTCATTGTATTCATTTATGTGCTTATGCACATGTGTATAAATACACAGATACTCTATGTTGTTGTGCTACATGTAGGGTGTACAGCAGTTTGCAATGTTGTTTTGCATACAGACTATACAAACACATTATTAGAATTTTATTATTATATTATTATAAATATTAACCTGCAGTTACTGTGGGATGGTGCCAAAAACAGTATGTTATGTGTACTTAACAGCACTCGTGCCAAAGGCTAACATAGAAAGAGCATTTAGAATAAGCTAACAGGAAGCTGAGGTAACCCCAGGTTACTGACTGTACAGACAGTATGTGAAACATGCAGAGCCAGACTTGGTCTCACTTGTTACAACTGATCTTTTGTGTCGTTGCTTAAAGTGGAATAAGATAGAGGAGGTGGCACCATTAAAGCACGGTAACGACAACAACAACCAAACAGAAAACTCCATGAAACTCAAAGTGGACACAAAGCAGAGCACTCAGGGTGTACACGCAGCTGAATGAGACGTGCTGTTTAAAGCACTTTGAGGGCTCGAGTAAAAGCTCCACATGAGAACCATTTACTACATGAAGACTGGATGAATAGAACAGTGGCAGACTTTTCAGGGCCTCCACAGCCAACACCGGCCTGATAAGTAAAAAGCCTTTCTCTTGGATGCCACCAGGGGGCGCTGTCTTTGGCTTTCAGCCATACAAGTCTACGGAAAAACAGCTTTGTGCCTTCAGCGCAGTGAAAACGTTTGTAGCCTCAGTCAATAAGCAACACTGCATTCAACATAAAGTCGCTCCACGTATCAGAAAGGCTGGTCAACGAGGCTCTAACAAACCACAGTGTGTTTGTCAGCGTTGATGGAATCAGCTCCAAGCTTTCTGCTCGGGCTCAGCGCACACAGGTGAGGGCTGTGCTGCAAGCACGCCGCAGTTTGACACGGAAGCCTCGAGATGAACTTTCACAGACTGTGGCCGTGACTCATGTTTCTGACACAGCTCGTGGTGGCGACACATTAACAGTTTTTTGAACGATCCTTCGTTCAGCTTTGGACCTCAGAGGTTTGTGCCAACAAGCTTCTCACACAGCGACTGGTCTGCTCAGTCCCAGTACAGATGTTGTCCTGGTCTGGACAGGTGGAGCGGGGACCGGTTACGTACCTGTGGTCTGTAGCTCTAAAACAAACAGCAGTGACCGTCGACCGGTGTCCTCCTGCACTGTGCACACAACAGACTCACAGTGACTGACGGTGACGCCCAGTCTAACCACTAGTTTCTGCCCAGCAGCTCCCAGTTCAGGTTTGTGCGTCCTTCTAGTTCCACAAACTGCGCCTGTGAGCCAGCCTGGTTTCCAGTCCGAGCCGAGCCTAAACCCGCACCGAGACCATTACCTACATGTTAGTGTACATTAGAGGAACAAACCTGAGGGCGGCCACTCACACAGCTCCACAGACTCACGAAACACAACGACCAACACGGATTTCGCCAGTGCCTTTCAAAATAAAAGCCACACACTATGTGCGTCGATTTGCTGATTATACCAACCATGTGCTGTACATGTGCAACATTTAGCTCCTGGATAATAAGCTGAAGGGAACAGCGAATTTTTACAAAGTCAACGTTCAAAAGTTTTAGATCAGCCCAGTTCTTCCAGTTATTTATTGCAATTAGTCCTTCAGGTCCAATGAAGTCTGTCCTTGGAATGAAAGGGAAGAGGTGACCTACCAGCAGTTTAAAAAAAGTTACCCCAAAGTGAAAAATAATGTACATTTCAGATTTATACAAAAAGGCTTTTTCAGGGCACGCAGCGTGGGTCAACAACTTAAAGCTGCTCTGAGCAAGCCTTCCTACAGGTAATGATGGCCAAACGAAGCTTGTGTTAGAAACGGCTCATTATTCCAAGCGTTTCAGTCCTCTGGTGACATCTGGTGGCCAAAATTATGAAGCGCAGCTTGAGTTTAAAGCGCTCTTCTCTACAACACAGTGTGGAGTATGTGAGGCCCCGCCTCCACGTACTTATGCAGTTCATCACTGGACAGCTGTGTTTATAAATAATATGATATTAGGCCAATTTTCGTAGACATATTTTTGACCCGGGGGTAGAACTGATTGTGAACTGCAGGGGGTATGAACTTGTAAAGTAACAACATGATGCATTTAAGGTCATCCTGTTTGGTTTTTATTTAAGCAGAGAATTGGTTCCACTGTGTGATGGCCCAGTCTGCTTTCTTGGAGATGATTTTTCCTGCCTCAGAGGAAAAATGCTCTCACATGGACAGAAGAGGCTGGAGTGCACAGGAACTGTAGAGATGCAGGTGTGCGCTCTTCCTGGTCCCACAGACTATCAGCTAAAGAGAATAAACACATTAAAGTGCTGCACATTTTGTAGAATAACATTAAGATTATTTTAAAAATAAAATGTTTTATTTTATTAAATTTAAAGAGTAAAGCGTGTAAAGAGTAAAGGTGGAGCGTGTGAGCAGCTTCAAGTTCCTGGGAGTCCACATCTCCGAGGATCTCACCTGGACGACCAACTGCTCCAAGCTGGTCAAGAAGGCTCACCAGCGCCTCTTCTTCTTGAGGACTCTGAGGAAGAACCACCTGTCCTCAGACATCCTGGTGAACTTCTATCGCTGCACCATCGAGAGCATCCTGACCAACTGTATAACAGTCTGGTACGGGAACTGCTCTGCCTCGGACCGGAAGGCGTTGCAGAGGGTCGTGAAAACTGCCCAGCGCATCGCCGGAGCACCACTTCCTGCCATAAAAGACATCTACAGGAAGCGGTGTCTGAAAAGGGCTGGGAAAATCATCAAAGACCCCAGTCACCCATCACATGGACTCTTCACCCTCCTGCCCTCTGGGAGGCGCCACAGGAGCCTCCGGACTAAGACCACCAGGTACCGGAACAGCTTCTTCCCCACAGCTGTCAGACTCCTGAACTCTGCCTCCTGACATCTGACCCACGTTAACACATGGACTGAACATACACACACCCCCACAATGGACAACTGTACCCTCAAACACAATAATAACATGGACTGAACCACCACTCACAACCACTAGCACTTTATAGCCTCTGTAGAAACTATCTACACCCTCACTTATCTTAACTGCACTACTGTATAGCTCTGTGTAAATAATCATTCTGTACATTCGATAATCTTTAATCCTACAACTGTTTACAACTTGCATAGTTCCCATTTCTGTATAGCTGTATATCCCAGATTCTGTAAAGTTATTTATTTCATATTCTGTATAGTTTTTCATATTTATATCCTGTTCATATCCTGCACATAGCTTGTACTCACTACAGCCTGTACATACTTATAGTTATAGAATATTCACAACATACTTCATACCGTGTACATTATAACATACCATAATAGACCCATTTCTGTAATATACTCACATATCTATATTATTGCTAATATATATTGTAATATATCTATATCACTAAAGCACTTCTGGATGGATGCAAACTGCATTTCGTTGCCCTGTACCTGTGCATGTGCAATGACAATAAAGTTGAATTCTATTCTATTCTATTCTATTCTATTCTATTCTAAAATGGAAGTCTTTCTAAAGTTATTTAATGACATTATGAAAAGCAGATTTGTTTTGTTAAAACATTTAAAGTTTCTCATGTTCTCAGAGAAAATAAACGCGCACAAAACAAAAGCAAACAACAAGAACACAGACTTAGCAGACTTAGCTTTTCGTGGAGATCATTTCTCCTGCCTTAAGGAAAATCCCTTCACATGGCCCAGAGGAGGCTGGAGTGCAGAGAAACTGGTAGAGATGCAGGTATACAGTCTACCTGGGCCCCACCAACTATCAGCTAAAGAGAATAGATTACATTGCTGCACATTTGGCAGACTAACATTTTATAAGATAAGAGATAAGATAAGATAACCTTTATTAGTCCCACACGTGGGAAATTTGTTTTGTCACAGCAGGAAGTGGACAGTGCAAAAGTTATGAGGCAAAAATTAGAATACAATAAGAATAAATACAGTACACAGCTGTACAGAATAGAATAAAATAAAATACTCTATACAGTAGAATAAAATAAATATACAATAAGATAAAAATAGAATACAAATACAAATACTATATACAACTGAGTAAAAATACAACGATGACAGAAAGGATTATTGCACTTAGTATTATTGCACATGTATGGATGTGTGTGCTTGATCAGTTAAAGTCTTTATTATGGAGTCTGACAGCAGTGGGGAGGAAAGACCTGCGAAATCTCTCCGTCCCACACCGTGGGTGCCGCAGTCTCCCACTGAAGGAGCTGCTCAGTGCTGTCACAGTCTGCTGCATGGGGTGGGAGATGTTGTCCATCAGGGATGACAGCTTAGCCGCCGTTCTCCTGTCACTCACCACCTCCACTGGGTCCAGAGGGCATCCTAGAACAGAGCTGGCCCTTCGGATCACCCTGTTCAGTCTCTTCCTGTCCCCAGCAGAGATGCTGCCGCCCCAGCAGACCACACCATAAAAGATAGCAGAAGCCACCACAGAGTCATAGAAGGTCTTCAGGAGTGGGCCCTCCACTCCAAACGACCTGAGTCTCCGCAGCAGGTACAGCCTGCTCTGCCCTTTCCTGTAGAGGGCGTCTGAGTTATGAGTCCAGTCCAGTCTATTGTTCAGATGAACACCAAGGTACCTGTAGCTGTCCACAGCCTCAATGTCCATACCTTGGATGTTCAGTGGTTGCAGTGGAGAATGCTTGTGCCTGCGGAAGTCTACCACCAGTTCCTTGGTTTTACTGGCGTTGATCTGGAGGTAGTTCAGCTGGCACCAGTCCACAAAGTCTTGGGTCAGTCCTCTGTACTCCTTGTCGTCCCCCTCAGTGATGAGGCCGACTATTGCAGAGTCATCAGAGAACTTCTGCAGGAAGCACTGGGTGGAATTGTGGGAGAAGTCTGCAGTGTAGATGGTGAAGAGGAACTGAGCCAGAAGCGTTCCCTGTGGGGCCCCCGTACTGCAGACGACCCTGTCCGACACACAGCCCTGAGTCCTCAGATTAATTTTCAGATTAATTAAACAATAAAATATATAATGTTATAACATTACATGTAAAGAGTCAAGTGGAAGTTTTTCTAAAGTTATTTAATTATATTTATATTATGATTCGCTTCCTTATAAACCATTGAATCAGACACGAAGCAGTTAGGCTCTAAATGAAGCTTCGGACGTCACCGGTCACGTGACTCTGGCCAAACGAATCAAGCTTCGACACAGAGCTTCTGAAGCAGTGTGTTCATTTTTTTGACACACGCACTGAAGCGTCAGCTTCAAGCGAGCCATCACTATTGTAAGGAGAGCTGTATGGCAAATAAATACTTCCTGTTCCACTACACTTGCCTTGGTCCATCTCACTGTGTTTCCAGCGCTGTTACAGTCGGTCTGTCCTACAGAGAAACTGCAAAGAAAGTCAAAGTGTCAGTGAGTCCAGTTTCCTTCAGCATCAAAGGCTCAGAAACTGTGACAGGAAGACGTCTGCAGACCCAAAGACACGACTGAATCAGAGGACAAGTTTCTGAGAGGTAACAGCTGATGGCGGCTCACAGGACAGCAGCTTCAAGCAGCTTCATAGTGGTCGTAGTGAGAAAGTCTCAGTTCCAGCTGTGAAGAGAAACGAGCTGCAGGTTTGACAGGACGAGTTGCAGAAAGAAAGCCAGACGTCAGAATAAGACAGAGGTTTGTCTGGGCCATGAAACACCGACACGGGACGACTGAAGACTGGAAGAAGGTATTATGGACTGATGGATCATCACGCAGGATCTTTGTACGGCGTTGAGTAGGTAAAGGACGGTTCCACAATGTGTGGCATCAACTGTCAAACATGCAGGAGGAAGTGTGATGGTCTGGGGCTGTTTGCTGGATCCAGGGTCGGTGACTCGTACAGAGTGAGAGGCTCCCTGAACCAAAACCGCTACCACAGCATCCTGCAGCTCCCTCTGGGGTCAGGGGTTCATCCTACAGCAAGATAATGGCCCAAAACACGAGTTCAAGCTATGCCAGAACTACCTCAGGAAAATAGAACAAGGGAGTGTGCAGCACAGTCTCCAGACTGAAACCCCATCGAGCTGGTTTGAACTGGACAGAAGAGTGAAAGCAAAGCAGCTACAAGCTCCACATTCATGGGAACTTCTGCTACAGATTCGATTTCTACTGTAGAAAGAAGCCACGAGTCAGACGTTTAGAATACACTTTGGTCTATAAATTGATTCCATGATTTCTTCTTTAACTCCAGTTTCTTATTTGTATATGCTTTTATTTCAGAGTGCAACGAAACATTAAACGGCATAATTTTCCATAAAAGACTTTAAAACCTGGGATGTTCTTGGCAGCGTATTTGGGCATTTATTTTGATGTGCGTTTCAGTAGAAGGACTAGATGTTACAATCCCTGATTATGCACTGCTTTAAATTGAGAAAGGTTTGAGGGACGGCTGTTATGAGGAAAGCCCAGAAACTTTGCTAGCAGCACATCGTCGTGTGCCTCAACTGTCGGTCTCTTACCCAGGCTAATCTGCCATTTTTCCTTCCTTGGTTAGGTTTAGGGATTAGAGATCTGATCTAAATTATCGTATTAAATTTGGGACACATCATCAGTAGTGGACCTTGGATTCATCGGGTGTTTCAGCCATTATCACCAGACACCCTCATCCAAGGAGGCCCTGGAGTGTGTCTGGTTTATGTTAAATTGTTATTTCTCTCCTTTCTTCTGTTTACAGTTTATTTTCTATCTATTCACTGCAACTGAGAAATAATACTTACCTCTTTAGCATTTATGGAGCCTCACTTCTTCAAAGGGACAGAAAAGGTGATCGAGAGAAGTAAGACAAAGGGGACACGATAGGAGAGAGCAGGAAACAGTGCACTGTTTGGTGTTATGAAGCAGGTCACACAAACAGGAAGGAGCAGATTTATGGACACTTGTATGTGAGAAGCAAGATTTTAAAGTAAGAGTAAAATCACAATCCTTGCTGTAGATTTCAGGTCAGCGCTGCCACTTTTAATACTGTTGTGACTTCTATGAGCATTTGTGTCTTTAGCATTTTGTCAGAACGACAATTTTAACAGGATCTTTAGATATCTGAAAGCAACGTGCCGTGATAAATCCACTGAATTACCCGCTGTTTTTTCTTAGCTCCCCACTGTGTGCCGTGAGTTTCCTCAGACTGCTAAACTCCCTTTGCTTGTGAGCTTCATTCAGGATGTATTTGTTCTGTTTAGGATGTGGAAGACTGACTTCTTCAGCCTGAGCCTGGTGTGATTTACCTTGATAAAATGGTATGTTCAACTACAGAAGATAATCATGCAAACCCACCAAATGTGTCATTTGTGGTTGTTCTCCAAGTATTCAGAACGCCCTCGGCCAGAGGCCATGTCCTAACATGAGCATAAACAGTCACTGAACAGGAAAACCACTCATTTGCTTTTCGATGTGGAAGGAAAAGTATGTCCACACGTTTAACATAGAACAGCAACCCAACGAAACGTGTTGGGTACTGACATGCTTCAGGACGTAGCCTTAGCTTGGAATTTACATATGAACAGCTTGATAACCTTAATGAGAAAGAAAGAATAAACAAAGTGTTGAGAAAAGCAGCCTTTATTCAGAATAAAGATGTAGATGAAGTGTGGGTGCAGCTCCATGAAACACCCGGACGCTGTCACTGACTGAAAGAAAATCAGGAGTTTTGAGAAGATGCTGATTTAGATCCCAGACACACACAGACACACACAGACTTCACAGGCAACTGACTGCTGGCAGCGCATCGCTCACACAAACACACAACAGATGTATGAGGTCTGCAGTCCTACACAGCTCCATGCAGGTACAGTGCCAGGAACTTGCTGAACGCCTCAGGCTTGTATCCGGCCAGACCAGCTGGTATCTGTGGAGACACAAAGCAACCAATCAGAACCATTACATTTTCACTGTGGCTCCTCCCACCACACAGTCAAAAGGAAGCATGTGCAATACGTCTGTAACAGTTTCCACCAGTCTGTTTAACTATGCATCAAAAATGTTGCAGCTAAAAATTAACTGTGTTGTGCAGTAACTGCAGAGCGCAGTAACTGCAGAGCGCAGTAACTGCAGAGCGCAGTAACTGCAGAGCACAGTAACTGCGCCGTTAGAGTACAGCTTCCTGCACACTGACACAGGAAGGCTGACAGCTACACAGATAAGTAAAGTTAGTGAAAGCCACGCCTCCCCTCAAACAGAAACTGTACCTTGACTTGCTTCTTTTTAATGAGCGGTCGAACTTTTGCAAAATCATACAGCTCAACGTCTTCTTCCAGCCACATCTGCAAACAGACAAATGGAACAGCTAAAACAGACTGCTGGGGTTTAACTTGGGACTCATTAGCTGGAGGACAAAGAACAACTTGTTGACACATCCATAAGCTTAACGCTGAGTAAGCACACAGGGTTACTGAGGCCATCAGAGACGTAGCCACTGTTCCAGCATCGTCACAGCAGTCTGCTCTTATGTTTGTGGCCTAAACTGGGCTGGTAAGTTGTGGAGTTATTACAAACCCTCAATAACACAAGGAAGCACCAAGACATACATAGCATTTACATACTGGCGAGGAGTGAGCCGTGCCTTTGTGCCACACTGACAGGTTTGGAGTGATACTTAGCACAACATAGCACGAGCTGTAAGAAGGAAATCATGGTGAACAATACAGCGAGCACTGAATCTGTAGTCAAATCCTTGAATTGTAAATGCACTGCATTTACAGCAGTGATATTTCCCTACTCATCAGGGCGTGATGTCAGCATCCTGTACTTTCTTTTTCCAAGGCTGAATGATTTCACAGCATAAATAATCCACACAGGTTAACACGCTTAGATCTGACTGGATGCTGGCAGATTATTCTCCGCTCTTCTTTGCTGATTTGAAGTGGCTGGTTTGAAAGCTTCACTCTGATTTTTCTCCACGTGAAAACAAAACAAACCATGAAGAAAAGCTCCAAGTTTCCAAAGTGATCAACTGATTTGAAGCAGAGAGCACACAGTGTGAGGACACACGCAGGTCCCTGGGCTGTGTCCTCTGATGGGGGGAGGCGGTCTGGGTCTTCATCCAGCTCATCTGAATAACTTAAACTGTTTGAACTGATGATCGTGGAAACTGCAACATGACACCTTCTGACCAGTACTGGGCAGTAACTGAGTACTATCAAAGGAATCCTTTGTATGCAACAGTGTAAATGGACACTACACCTGACACGCCTCCATGATCACTTATGACAGGTTAATAGGTTTTAGCCTTGATGCTGCAGAGCCATCAGCACCACTGATGTGTTGGAATCTGCACATATATGTTTAGAGAAAACACATTTTACACACAGTTGTGGTTTTTTTAAAGTCATTAAAGACGTGCTGTAGCCTCGTCCCAGAGAAACACGAGTGCGTGCAGGCTTCTGACCACACCCCTACAGCCCAGGATTCCTCACATACAGCTCACCTGGTTTTTAATTCCATCGTCTCCTGAGAGGTCCGTGGTATTCAGCTGGAAAACCATGAACTGGAAAATCCTGCCATTGGTCCCGACTGACTGCACGGTCACAGGACGGTCTAAGAGTCGCTGTGGACGAGTCTGACACACATGAAGAGGGATAATTAAGAAACACAACACTGTTCAAACTGAGGTACAGTGTTGCTGTTCGTTTGCACGCATGCTTACCCCGTAGAGCTTGTGTGCACGGGCCAGCGCGTTTCCAAAGGTAAACATGATCATCTTGGTTCTAAACTGCTCTGGGCGGAGCTTACAACGAGGATCAGCTGACTCCAGGAAGTACAGCGTGTGGGCGTGAGGGTAAGGGTAGTCATCTCTGAAACCTGAGTGGACGTGACAGACTTCTGTCACTGAGCGTGAGGAGCAGACACAAGCACACCTGGACCCTGACCTGCGTTACAGAAAGGACGACAGCTGGCTAACCTCTCACCTGTGTGGTTTACCTCCTCTTTGTACACGTGCACTTTCTGGAGGTCGATAGTCGGGGAGACTGGATAGAAGGCGTCCAGGACGTGATCCGCTGTGTCGGCCACCTCCTGTTTACCAGACATCTCTGGGAGAGGATCCGTGCTGTTCAGCAGTAAACCGTTCTGACCTCTTATCTGGAGGAGATCCTCACCTGACACGCAAACACGTTGGATCGTATTAGTCACGACTCGCAGTCAAAGCGATCCTGCTGAGCACGAGGGTACGATACCTCTTTTCCACGTGGTTGCCAGCGAGTAGTTCTCTGCAAGCATCCTCCTCCCGAGGGCCGGGTGGCTGCACTGCAGCGTCGCACACAGGTGCAGCAGGTTGAGCAGCAGAGTGTTGCTGAGGAACAAGCAACAAAGGGACAGTTAGTTTATACCGTTCTGTTTCACATTTAAATAAAAGAAATAATATGAGCATTATCATGACTCCGCCTATCATTACCGCTGCTGTGTGGAACGTCTGGAAACAGTCTCTGATGAACGTTAAGCTCATGAAGGGACAGGTCACTGCGTTCATGCGTTAACTCCACTGCACCAAAGCATAGATACGAGCTGTAATGGCAGCTCTAATGTTCAGTCCAGTGGTTCTTAAGCTTGTTGGAGGAGCGAGCCCCACCAGTTTCATATGCGCATTCACTGAACCCCTCTTTAGTGAAAAATAAAATGTGATTTTTTTCAAATTCAAGACATAGATATGTTTTTTTACTGGTGCACAAAATGAGCTGTGCATGTCATGGTGGAGGCTCTGCCGAACCCCTGAGACCGACTCACCGAACCCCTAGGGTTCGACTGAACCCAGGTTAAGAACCACTGGTTCAGTCTTTGTTATGTGGTGTGCCGCAGACAAAAGCCTGATCCTTTGACTCTGTGGCTTGTTTGGAGCAGCTGTCAGCATGTTTGCTTCTCATTCATAAACTCTCTGCATGCGCCGTCACAGAAGGTTTGTGTTGGTGTCTGTCGGGGACCAGCTTGTTTTCTGAACACACAGAGGCAGCCCCTCGTTTCCAAACAACCCCTCAGGTTGTTTTGGCTGGTCCCACGGTGGTGCCATGGGGACAAAACCATCAACTAAAGCAATGAAAAAATATTGCAGTAAACAGTACACGTGTCACAGCCCTAAACAGACTGTATTCAAATGATGTCAGATCTTCCTTACAAACAGTGGTGAATCATGGGTTTGCAAACACACATCCACATGTGTAGAAGCAGTTATTCCTGTTATCAGAATACTTTATGAATCCCTGAGGAAAGGTTGCATCGAGTCGAGTGTGTCTGTGGAAGTCCACACTGCAGGGACTGATTCTTATAGAGCGCTTTTCTATAACCACATCCCAATCACACCCGAGCACTTTGTCTATACTAACTACATCCACACACATTCATACTCTGATGGACGCATCGGAGAGCATCCATGGGGTCCAAGGACACTGTAGACTGGAGGAGCCAGGGATCGAACCACCAGCTTTCGGTCAGTAGTGACCTGCTCTGCCTCCTGAACTACAGCCACCCCACATGTGTAAGTATAGATGTCACCCAACCTGTATTTCTCTTTACGCGGTCGATCCTCTGTCGTGTCCCAGAAGCGTGCGTGTTTGATGGCATTCTGCACACGCTCATCCTGATCTGGGATCTGGTTTTCAGGGTTCTCTGCGAGGGAGAGGAGCTGTGCAGGCAGACCTGGGATCACCTGGGTTTTGGTCAGCCAGGCAGCCTGACGCACACCTGAGACCGACAGGCAAAAGTTTATATAAATAAAAGTGAAGATTTCAGATAAAAGCTTTTTAAAATGAATCAAATCTGCGTGATCACGTGGGTCTACGTTTAGCTACAAAGACTTTCAAAATAAACCTCTCTCAGAGTAAAGCTCCTTTTGCGCCTGTTTATTAAAGTCTTGATTATGTTGCACATAAACAAGCATCATATGAGTGATTTCTGATGAGGCCTGTCAGTCAGCCGAGCGTCCCTTGCACTCCCGTGGACTAATAATGCTCATGTGTGTCTAATGAACCCCGGGCAGCGGCGTGCTCAGCGTGACACAGCCGTTACCTTCCAGCGCGCTGGTCCTCTGGTTGAACATATAACACGGCTTGTCCTTGTACAGCCGCATCTCGTGGGCAGGGGGAGACTTGTAATATCGCGGGTCCTTGTAGTCCCTCTCCCAGTGCTGGGGAGCAGGTTTCGCCAGCCCCGGGACATAGTGCATCCTCTCTCCGTATGTGACCATCTCCAGTCCTGGGATTTCGACCCTCTCCCTAGGTTTCCGCGGAGGGGGGACCTTGGCTGTAAGGCAGCGGCCGACAGTGAGGTGTCTCCGGGCCCCTCCATGTGCCGACAACCGCTTCAAATCCGTCAAAAAGGCGGCGTGAGAGAAGAGCGGAGCCGCCGTTTTTAAACGCTGAGCCGTTTCAGGAAACATTTCTCCTCCCGCTGTTCTTCTCGTTGAGCCTTTAACAACAAACTCCGACCTGAATCACTGCTTGTCTGTAACCGTGCTGTGGGACAGCGCCATGACACTTCTTCTTCTTTTAATTTGTGTTGAGCTGTAAGCGGGGGAGCATAGCGCCGCCTGCTGTTACCTGTTTATAATCTTAATCCCGCATTTTGGAGATTATGAAGCCGTTATTTTAAAACAGCATTGTGATTTCTGTATATGTTGAAACAGGCCGTTCCTGTATCTGATGGCCGCTGACTTCTTCTCTGACTGTTTGGCAGTAAAAGTGCAAAGTCGGCTACTCGTGACAGGATAAAGAGACTGGCGAAAAGACGGATGCAGTTCGGGACCATAGTAGATGACGTGCTCTACCACCTGAGCCATCCCAGCTACAGAAGCCCGTCACGTCTTTCTCAGCTTGGTTACTACAATACTTGAGAGGAGCTTCCATGTTATGGAGAGGCAGGTAATTAGCCGGGAGTTTAAGGGTGTTGTCCCATTGTAGGGATTGTTTGCATTCAGAACTGGTCTATTCAATTCAGTTTTATTTATACAGCACCAAATCACAACAACAGTCGCCTCAAGGCGCTTTGTTTTATAAGGCAGACCCTATACATACAGAGAGTAACCCAACAATCATATGAGCAATGACTTTGGCGACAGTGGGAAGCAGTAGCGGTTTTAGATACGGGCGGCATCGTAGTGGGGGGCGGATCACGGCCAGCGCATAGTGGGAATGTCACAGGCACCGATCGGTTTTCTATCACCCGTTTGCTGGGAGTAAGGGCGCCCTCCGCCTGCGAGCTGCGCCTGCTGCTGGCGGCACAGGGAGGAGAGGGCGGGGCGGCGGGGAGTCTCTGGCTGGAGCAGCGTCTAATAACCAACTCGCAAAATAAAACAAAATAAAAACAAAGCAACAAACACGAGAACACCAGACATCATGATACAGACTTATAATTCGCACCGATGTTTTTTCGAAATTCTGTACGCGAAAAGTGAGCGCGAGAGCCCTCGGTGCGCCTGCGCGCTGCTGAAGTCAACGACGAGGCTCCAGCTACAGCAGTGCAAGTAAACAAACAATAAATATACACTTTAGGACTCGGGGTCTGTGACACAGGACCCACACACACACGGGTTCTGCTTAGTGTCTTTTTATTTTGGAAATAATCTGCGGTTTTTTGGCAGCCGCCTCGGACGCAGCCACTCCCTCTCACTGCCAGCATCATCTGCTCCATCTCACTGTGGGCACACAAAAAGACATCTCCCTCATTAACACTGTCCCCTACACCTGTTGCCTCCCCGCCTCCTCTGCAGCAGGCCAGCAAACCACGCCCCTGCCACAGCTTCCCCACCGCCCCACCGAGGCCGGGGACCAGGGATAAAGGGATCAATAACAATTTAAAATTTATAATTTACAGTTTGATGATTTAAAGTCACACACACAACCCGTCGAAAGGGGAGGGGGGCCGGCTGCTTCCAAATAGAGCACATTTCATTCATAATGATGTAAATTATGTATTCATGATTTGAATCCTGGGTTGTGCGAAATCCCAGAAATACACCTTAGACAAAGTGAATCTGTGAACTAAGGTGTAGGTGTGTTAGGTTATGTTGTGGTGATCCTTGAGTTGGGGGATTTGTGTTCATACTGGAGTGCAAAATTAAAACCAATGGAAGATGGACAAGAAAAGTTCAAAGCCATCAGGTGCTCAGCTTAGAAAAAAGATAAAAGAAGAGGAGGAGAAACAAAAGATGCAGGTAAGCAGATGTGTGATTGGATCATGGCAGGTCATCCTGAACCAATCAGAATCAGAATACTTTATTAATCCCTAAGGAAATGATGTGGGTTACAGTCGCTCCAAGAAGAAATGGTAAATATAGCAACAGTAACAGACTAAACTCCAAACATTATGTTACAGATTTTAATATAATATTAATTAGTCGTTGTCAATTGTTGATTTGTCCTGTTCTCCTTGTATGATGAATTATGATGGCTGTTTGGTAGCTGTTTGCATACAATGCATACTCTCTCTCTTCATATGGGGGGGGGGGCAGAGGGAGTGTTCGCCCGGGGCCCCAAACAGGCAAAGACCGCCACTGGTGGGAAGGAAAACTCCTTTTTAACAGGAAGAAACCTCTGGCAGGACCAGGCTCAGGGAGGGGCGGGGCCATGTTAGCTAGCTCTGAGTACCTGCTGTTAGCAGCACCCATATTTGTGCAGCCAGCTGATCACTGAGGGCCATTGGCCTCTTCAGCCAGTAGGCACAGATAATGTCAGGTCTTGGCACCGTCCAACTCCTCATTCTGAAGACACATTATTAGATGTCTGCCTTTGAGATGTTGACTGGGTCTTGCTCTGTGAGATTGTCGTGGTCTTCGGTTCACCGGCTACCTTATGTGACGCTGCTTTCTCCACGATGTTCTTTCAGTATTGCTCAATTTCAGCTGGGTCTGTCTTTGTGCTATTTCCCCTCACAGCATGGAGCTCTGGAGAACAAGCCATTTTTTTCTGAACCTCTTCTTTCCTACTAGATCTCTTCAGTGTACTGGGCCGAGCTGTGAGCCATCTTGTAGTGCTTCTTTTTCACCCAGGATATGTTTCTCATGGTGTCTATCTGCACCGCTGTTCACTGACTTCACTGATTTTGGCTTCCTGCCTTCTCCTCTGTGTGGAGCTTACTCTTTACAGTCTTAAACCCAAGTGCTTTTAGTATTACTGTGGCATTTGCATATATGACCTCATTGTTTTTAGTGATACTGGCAGTGGGGATCATGTGTAGAGCACATCTGCAACCATCCTCTGACGAGACGTTTTCAGTGAGCCAGTGGAGTCGTGTGTTTGGTCGGTGGGTACTGTGATTGCAGCCGGTCCCCAGCTCTCTGTAAACGGCCATTGATCAGTGGTTATAATAATTAAGGACCAGTAAACTGAACTCACAGTCCATTCTTAGTAATGGTGCTAGTTTTGACCAGTATCCAGATGTACTGTTTAAAGGCTTCAGTCAGACTCAGGAGGTCACATGTATGGATGAGGACATGTGACCTCCACTGAAAACCCAGCAGAACCAACTCTCTGGGAGGTCCTTGTGAGTTTACACGACTCAGTAATGCACTACAACATTGTTATTGTTAATTGTGATTCATTACCCTGTTAATCACTGAGCTGAGCTAAAGTAAATCAATAATAAAAGATAAATAATATAAATATTAGAATAAAACCCCAGAGAGTAAATTTGACACCCCTATCGGTTAGGAAGGAACAAGCCCCGCCTTCCCCTGCTCCGTACCGTTGTTGTGCCAAAACCTGATTTCCAATGTTTCCCTGTGTGTTTTATGTGTAACATCATTACGTATGTTGCTAAATAGACTTTGGTGAACAGGTATTACAAAGGGGTTATATATAAAATTAAAAAATTACCTGTTTCTCAAGTATCTTTGTAACTGTGTTATTGTACTTACATTATAATCAGCCAGCTCCCTTTTGTCCACTTAAAATATGTTTACAGAACTATTTTTGCATTTGTTGCACAGGACCAGCTTGTTGCTGGAAAATAACTATAAACCTGAGAAACTGAGCAGATATCCATACCAGAGATCTGCATGGACCTTGGAGAAACGGACCTGATTTGTTGTGAACACTTTGGAACCATCGTGATCTGCACGGGCGCGGAGGAAGCGGACAATATCCTCTCTGAGAGTTGAACATTAGACACGCGCTGGCTTTTTTTTTGTGGGATCGTGCGACCTGACGAGGAAGATGGCGAGCCGTTCCCTTTGAACCGAACCACAGCCATTCCGAGTTGGCCCAGAAGGGCAGGTTGCTCTTCTCTCACGAAGAATTGCAGCAGAGCGGTTGGACAAAATCACTGAACACTGACTATTAAGCCGGCAAGACTGACATATCTGAGCTCAGATAGGATTCTGGTTACTATTAGTATTGCTGTTGTTGTATCTTATTTAATGTTTCATTCCTGTTTATGAAGTGCTGTTTAATTGTTGCTATATAATTCAGTACAATTCAAAGCAACTTTACCTGTGGCTCCACTCATTCTTCTGCACGCCACTCACCATGACCCTCCTGCGAGTCGAGCTATTGGCCCATTCTCTCCATCCTACTTTAACTTCCCCTACCCTGTCCTGTACTTGGCTACTCTTGCCTGGATGGTTGAGCAGTACATATGATAATACAGATAAACCTGGACGATATTCCAAACTGTCATCATCTCTGTCAGCCGGGATCAGGAACACCGTTACATTACTGTTATTTTAGGCCCTGTGCTATGATCTTACTAAAGCTATGTTTAAACAAGCTCTCTCTAAATTTTTTCCAAAATAATATCTAAAACTGTACACTGAGCACACAAAACCATTTTTTTATTTGTTGCATTTATTTAGCAGCATGACAGTGAAGAGAACAGAAGAAAGCTGGGACAAAGAGGAGCAGCGAGCAGCTCAGGGCCTCTGCATCATTAACCTTTCAGGATGTAGATCACAACAGTGACCTAAACCAGTGCCCCATGTTCATCTAGCCCTCTCTATGTGCAGACAATAATACTGAGGAATACTATCATGTTCCCGTCCATCCACTCAAGGAGTCGACATAATCTGGTGTTGGTTATGCAGCCTCAGAGCAAACTATTGGAGAGTTAATAAGGGAATTATTTACTGTTTTAATGTCTCGAGTTGTTTTAAAAACACCTTTGTCATGTTTTCATTATTTTAAGCAAATCATGATGAAAATAATTAGCAAAATCATGGATCCTGGTGTTCATTTAAAGAGCAAAGCTTCAGCAAATCAGACACCACAAATAAACAAATTTACTGCAAATGAGTGAGCCCCAGTATAAACTGATTGTTCCTTGCAGTGGGTATTTAGTCAAATGTGTGTGTGCATGCGTGTTAATTGCGGACTAAATAATGCAGAGCTTAAATTTAAAAGAAGACAGAATAAAAGAGGCTACATCTTAAAACTGAATAATACAAACAAAGCAATGCTGAGAGGAGATATGGGTGTCCGTCTGATCTCATTCTGTCTTGTGTTTTACAGCCAGCGAGGCCAGGCTCAGGAGCAGGATGGTAGTTTTTCCCAGAAGCACCCAGAACCACAGCTGACCCTTCAGACCTGCATGGACACAGATGAATGTACACTGGGTTACATAAAATCCCTCAGAAGCTAAAGAGCGCACGCAGAGACGAGCCGCATTTAGAGGGGAGCGATAGATTAGCATGTATAGCACACAGACATGAAGGAAACATTTGACTTTCTCCTCATCTCTCAGTCTGAGTGTGTTTTCCTGTGCAGGGGTTGGAATGGATAGTGAAGTGTGAACCCCCAGGGAGGGAGAGGGGGAAAAGCCAACACATACTGGGAGAGAAGTCTGAGCCTCTGCACTGCTCTTTGGAAACTGTAAAAAACTGAAAGACTGAAAAAATCAGCACTAAAAATAAAGAAACAGCAGCTACTGTGGAAATCCTGCTCTGTGTGAGACTTCCAATCACACGTTATAACATATTAGTCCTGACTCTGATGAGCACAATCAGTGACATCAAACTGATAACGTGCTTGTGAGCGCTCACCTGCTGCATTGTGGGTCTGCTGGGTGCAGTTACACTTTGGGCTGCTGATGGTCAAGGAAGGTGGTTTTCCTGTGAAGTTATCTGGACAGAGGAGTGTTAATCAGACCAGGAATAAGTCATGATAGCCTAAAAACAGTAATACACACTGTTCACATGTTCCAAACTGGGTTTTCTGGAAAGCTGGAATGTGAATGCACTTTCCTGGAAAACACTTTGGATTAACCTCTGTTGTTCTAAATGGGATCAATAAATAAATTCACTTTACAGTTCACACAAAAGTGTTATTACAGTCTGCCTTTTTCAATGATCATTTAATAAAATATTAATATTAATATAACATGCTTCAGTGGGCTGATCACTTTTTGGCACAACATGTGCTCAGACACAGAGAGAGACGGATGTGCACGGGACCAGCTTGTTGCTGGAAAATAACTATAAACTTGAGAAACTGAGCAGATATCCATACCGGAGATCTGCATGGACCTTGGAGAAACGGACCTGATTTGTTGTGAACACTTTGGACTTTGGAACCATCGTGATCTGCACGGGCGCGGAGGAAGCGGACAATATCCTCTCTGAGAGTTGAACATTAGAAGCGTGCTGGCTTTTTTTGTGGGATCGTGAGACCTGGATCTCTTCCTGACGAGGAAGATGGCGAGCTGTTCCCTTTGAACCGAACCACAGCCATTCCGAGTTGGCCCAGAAGGGCAGGTTGCTCTTCTCTCACGAAGAATTGCAACAGAGCGGTTGGACAAAATCACACCCATCACAGACTTTTGACCTTTTGGATTTGACTTGACTGAACACTGACTATAAAGCCGGCAAGACTTATAGGGTTACCGGGGCCCCGCCCTGGAGCCAGGCCCAGGGAGGGTGCCCAAGGGCGAGTGTCTGGTGGCCGGGCCTTAGTCCATGGGGCCTGGCCGGGCACAGCCCGAAAAGAGGACATGGGCCCACACTCCTGCAGGCCCACCCACCCACAGAAGGCGCATTGGGTGCATTGGGTGCCGGACGGCGGCCAGGAGCGGAGGCCCTGGCGGACTGATCCCTGGCTACCAAGACTGGCAATAGGGACATGGAATGTCACCTCTCTGGTGGGGAAGGAGCCTGAGTTAGTGCGTGAGGTTGAGAGGTACCGGCTAGATATAGTCGGGCTCACCTCTACGCATGGCTTGGGCTCTGAAACCAGCCTCCTGGAGAGGGAATGGACTCTGTCTCAGTCTGGAGTTGCCCCTGGTGAGAGGTGGTGGGCTGGGGTGGGTATTCTAATATCCCTTCGGCTTGCTGCCGGTACGTTGGGGTTCTTCCCGGTGGATGAGAGGGTTTGTTCCCTGCACCTTAGGGTCGGGGAACAGGTCCCAACTGTCATCTGCCAAGTGGCAGTTCAGAGTACCCAGCCTTCTTAAAGACCCTGGGGGGGGGGTGGTGCTGGAAGGTGCTCCACCTGGAGCCTCTGTTGTCCTGCTGGGAGACTTCAATGCTCACGTGGGTAACAACAGCGAGACCTGGAGGGGCGTGATTGGAAGGAACTGCCTCCCTGATCTGAACCCGAGCGGTGCTCTGTTATTGGACTTCTGTGCTAATCACAGTTTGGCCATAACAAACACCCTGTTCGAACATAAGAGTGTCCATAAGTGCACGTGGCACCAGGACGAGCTAGGCCGCAGGTCGATGATCGATTTTGTAATCGTATCACCTGACCTGCGACCATATGTTCTGGACACTCGGGTAAAGAGAGGGGCTGAGCTGTCAACTGATCACCACCTGGTGGTGAGTTGGATCAGGTGGCGGGGGAGGACGCTGGACAGACCCGGTGCACCTAAACGCGTAGTGAGGGTGTGCTGGGAACGTCTAGCAGAGGCCCCAGTCCGCGAGATCTTCAACGCACACCTCCAGCAGAGCTTCAGCAGCATTCCGAGGGAGACTGGGGACATTGAGTCCGAATGGACCATGTTCAGCATTTCCATTGCCGAAGCTGCTGCATTGAGCTGCGGCCGCAAGGTGGTTGGTGCCTGTCGTGGTGGGCACCAATAAATAAAAGTGTCATCTGGAAAATTCGACAATGAAATACAAGCCAATAAAGATGTGATAATAATAATAATTAGTCCTTACTTGCTATTTGAATACTAAAAGCAGGACTAATGGTATGGGGTGGGTAGGTCTTGCATTGGTATTGTCCAGTGTGTGCCTTTGTAAAAGACTGGACATTCAGGACCAGGGTCACATTGGGTAATGCAGAGGAAATGTTGACAAGAGACTCGTTGTTCTGGAAGATAAAACAGTTACAGCAGTTATGTTAACCTGACAAACATCACAGCCATGTGACAATGTTAGCCTATCATATGAATGCTTCAGACAATGAGGTAAACATAGCCATGTTAGTCAGCAGCTCATGCATCAAATTGCTATGAGTATTAGTATTTTAATACATGATATCAAAGTATAATACAGAGGTGTCCAACGCCAGGCCTGGAGGGCCGGTGTCCTGCAGGTTTCAGATGTGTCCTTGATCCAACACAGCTGATTTAAATGGCTAAATGACCTCCTCAACATGTCCTGAAGTTCTCCAGAGGCCTGGGAATGAAGTCATGTGATTCAGGTGTGCTGACCCAGGGTCAGATCTAAACCTGCAGGACACCGGGCCTCGAGGCCTGGAGTTGGACACCCCTAGTATAATACTAAATGTATACTAATATCTGAGACTTGTATACCTTCCACAGCTGTGCAACGTGGCTGTTTTTTAAACATATGAAAGTACAGTTCAGCCTGAAGGCTTCTCCAGGTGAGATCACCATGTCTCCAGAGGTATTCACTCCAGCTTGGTCGCAATCATCTACGAACAGAAAGACTGATTTTAAAAACCTACACCCAATTTTTTACATCCATGTTTAACTTTTACTCGTGTTTCATTTGTTCAGTACGTATTTGTCCTGCCAGTGAGCTTTCAGTTCCTCTGCTCTCAGAAGCAGGCTCCATATCTGTCCCAACAACTGCAGTTTACATGAAGGTACGACCCGAGGCCGACTATTGGACGAGCAGTAAAACACTGAAGCAGCAACACTCACAGTAAGAGAGAGAGAGTGTGTGTGTGTGTGTGTGTGTGTGTGTGTGTATATGTGTGTCTGTGTGTGTGTGTGTGTGTGTGTGTGAATCAGCTTTGTCTGGGACATTTGTTTCACTGTTAACTCTCAGAGATCAGATGAGTGTCGCCTCTTTTCTAAATGCAATCAGTTGTTGGTTCTGTGACTCAGGCTCCTGTAAAGGACAAACTACAAGAGTGCAGCTTTTATAACACTGTCAGTGTACAATAGAAGAAGAAGAAAGTACACCGTCTGTCAGTTTTGTGGTTTTACAGGACGTAATAAAAATGTCACAGATTACACACTGAGTCGGGATTTTGCACAAAAACTAAAACACGATGTCACAAAGGAGTATTAGTGCCAATCACTTTAAAATAGCTTTATTTTTCAGTTTAATTTTTTTAAATAATAATAAAGTATTTGTCAGCTTCAGACTTTCAGAAACTCATAATACTGTAGCCACGCCCAGTGTCTCTGACCAAAGCCAGTTTGAGTTAGTAACTACAATGACATGGATACAGACTTAAACGAGTTGTAATTAAAATGTCTGTTATCATCATTGACTTTTGTGAAGTTGTCATTTAGCGGCTCACCTTCAGCTTCAGTCCAGCACAGCAAACTCACCACCAGAACCAACAGCTCTGCCTTCATCCTGCCTGTGTGTCCGTCACCTCACTGCCAGCATCTGGACACCTCTAGTTTCAGTGCTGGCTATATTTCACAGGAAATACGTGCGTATAAGGACTGGGAGATACAATCGGCTGACGTGAGTCCTCAAGCAGAAGGAGGCTGCGGTAGCCAGAGCAGGAACACTGATAACAGCACATAACAGCATCATTCGACCGTCTTTAATCTTCATACTTTGTTCAGAAGAAAAATCCCCACATGTGCTGTCGAGCACAAATACGGGATATTTGGTCGTTTCTGTGTTGACACCAACCGGACAAGGTCTCACTTGGAGATAACATCTGCCTGTCATCAGGAGCAACTGCTGAAATCTGCTTCTCACCTACAAAAACATCAAAAGAGCGTAGAGAAAGAAAGGAAGTACTCTGTAGCTAAAACTGGAGGCCTCTCACTGCTCAGTCACCGCACTTTGACCCTCATCAATATTGGATTTGTTTCCCTTCACTTTGTTGTCCACTGTCAAAGGAAAATTGTACATAGTGTGATCAGCTGCATGAATGTGTTTTATTGATCACTAAGCACTCCACATGTCTACATGACTTTTCACATAAACTCTTGTGTGATAAACTTATTTAGCAACTAACAGCTTCCTCTTTCCTGAGAACGTACACGTGTAGAGAAGGGGAACCTCAGCTCTGAGTTCTTGGAATAACTTAGTTACCTTTGTACACACACAAGCTTGTTTAAATAAAGAACGCAGACAGTGACTGTGGGGCGATTCTTAGAAATCCCCTGTTGTCCACTAAACATTAAAATAGCTCCATAAAATATATTAATTAATTAATAGTATTAAATATATCAATTATATGTTTGCATATAATTGAATGACAGCTAAGCCAGAGTTTAATCAAAGATTTGTATCAGTGATGCTAAAAGAAAAACCCAGACTGTGTGTGACAATGCAGCTTGGACACAAAGCAGCCAAGAAACGACAACATCTCTGCTGTGCAAGTGTTTCTGATGGTTACCACGAGTGCCCCCACCAACCCCACTGACCCCTGCATCAACATTTAACCTAGCATGCTTTGAGTTTGCTGCTGCAAAGCTGATTGAAACCAAACCTGTTGCCTTCAGCTTTTTAATACATGTTGGTGGTTAAAGGCAGGCGGGCAGCGTGAACAGTTTGTGGATGCCATAACTCCATAGGAGCTTCAAACTGATACCATAGGTCTATCTATAAAAGTCTGAATCTTAGCAGACCTAAAGGTTAAAGGTCAGAGGTTCTGAAATCCTTGTGAATCGATAGCTCGAGAACAAGGCCATCTAGGAGCTTCAAATGACAAGAACCTGGCCTCAGAATGGGCCATTAGCCCCTCCCACCACCACCACCACAGAAATATACTGATTCCTTCTTTTCTTTTTTACCACCAGCAGCCTTAAATACATGCTGATCTTTTGTCAAATGCAGTTACCAACGTAAGTTTACAAATTCATATCTGTTGCATGGCCTAACTAACACCAAATGTTAGTTTTGTTTTTTAAATGGTTAGTGTTCAGAATAAATTGTGTGCACCCCCCCCCACTCTCATTGGTCCTCTAGTCACATGACTAAGTAAGTTGTACCTTGAAGTACCAGAGTAAATACTTCATGAACCTTTCTTTCCTCATGTTTCAGAAGGGTTTAACATGCCATGACGTTGCCCTAATTTGTAGTATAAACTGATATGTTTCCACCCTGTTACTGTCCAAAGGTGGACACACAGTAGCAGCCACATTTGTCACTGATGTGATGATGTCATTGATCCAAAGCATGCATCTCTCAGTGCATTTGTATAATATCCATATTTCATTACGTAAGAAGTCACTTAGATGAGTGATTACACATTTACTATTAAAGCTGCAGACAGATGAATCCTTTCTGGAACCTTCCAGTCTCTCAGCTTTTTGTCACAACACGTTATTTGCAGGTTGACTTTCCAGCTGTTTACTTACATTCAGACAACTATTTGTATTGCAAATATTCTACAATTGCATGTTTACGTATGCAAATGTAGCATTAGCCTATTAACTTTGTGCTAATTTGCTTAAATATTTAGAAACATCTGGATTTTTTTAAATGTTATTCTATAAATTAATGAAAAAATGGTTATTAAATGTTATACGAAGAGGAATAAAGCTGCAGTTTGGTTCATGTAAGAATCACTGAGGGGACGATTCCACAGGAAAGTTGTGGGCAGAGGTTTTCATCGTGGACATGAATGTCATAGAAACTTTTAATGATTGCTTTGAACTGATGTACAGCGTACAATTTAAAAAGCATGTGTTAGGTGCACAAGTTTGAATTTATTTTGGATTTTCTACACAGGCTCATATGGATACAGCCACACTAATATATGGTTAAATGTCCCTTAGCATGTTGCACCTCAGCCAAATGCTTTGGTAGCCATCAGCGAGCTCCTGGTATATTTCTGGTTGGATGTTTGAGCACTGTTCTTGTTACCGTGTTAGATCACATGACTGTGCCAAAGGCGTAATTGTTGATTTGATGAAAAATTCGATTCCATGCACTTTGTGAAGTGTAACGGTACAGCCTCAGGGTCGATGCTAACAGCAAATCAAATCAAATCAAATCACTTTTATTGTCACATCACATGTGCAGGCACACTGGCACAGCACATGCGAGTGAAATTCTTGTGTGCGAGCCCCACAAGCAACAGAGATGTGCAAACACAACAACACAAACGAGCAAAATACAAGAATGGCCAACCTGAACCTAATAAATATATGTACAATATATAATAGTGTATGCATTTCTGGATGTGTATACTAAATATTTTCCTACGTGTGTGTGTGTGTGTGTGTGTGTGTGTGTGTGTGTGTGTGTGTGTGTGTATACACATTTTTACAAATTAAATAGTAAAAAAATAAAATAAAATAATAATAATAATAATAAAATATATAAAATATACAGAGTTGAATATGTGCAAAACAAGTGGCATTTATATACAGTATGGAGTGCATAATGTTAAAGTTCCAGCAGTGAAGCTGAGGTGTCTATGACGTGTTCAGCAGTCTGATGGCCTGATGGAAGAAGCTGTCTCTCAGTCTGCTGGTACGGGACCGGATGCTGCAGAACCTCCTTCCTGATGGAAGCAGTCTGAACAGTTTATGGCTGGGGTGACTGGAGTCCTTGATGATCCTCCCCGCTTTCCTCAGGCAGCGCTTCCTGTAGATGTCTTGGAGGGAGGGAAGCTCACCTCCAAGACATCAAGCATGCTTGACAGTTGTGTTCTTATGTGTGGAGAAGTCATCTTTTGTCATCATGGCCAACTAGCTCAACATTTGATTAGAAACTGTCTCCAGAAGGCGTTCGGCGTGTTCATGTGGGCACAAATTTCAGTCAAGCTTGAAAGTGTTGGAGCAGGGACAGCCTCCAAGAGACCTTCCCAAAGTATTTACATCTACAGTTTTCCTTCATTGAGTGCTTGAACCTTCTGATTGTTCAGCGAGTTCAGTTGTAGCCAATCATGATCACTGCTGTCAAATCAAAAGAGACCTCAGCACCACTCATTCAAAGATTTAGGGCAGTGTATAATGTATAGCATATACACTGGACCCTGTGTGGATTAGAGAACAAAATCAATCCAAATTTGTCAGTCGGGTTCTTGTTTTTACAATCATTATAATAACATAGCGTCATATTGATGCCTGTGATGATTTCTATCAACAACAGGTTGAAACAAACTAAACAAAAACCAGCTGTGCAAACAATAATAACGTTGTTGTAACCAGGCTGAGGGTTTTATGGAGCACGTGGGTGTATGTGAAATGTTTAATTTAAAGAGTGTGGACTGTGTGTTTAATGAGAAGGCTGATTGTTGTGTTTTTGTGCCATTTGTCTTTTTGTCTATATTTTGTCCACATACATTTGAGAAAAATATGCTGAACTGCACACAAAAACTTTCATACAGCTTTGCATAAAACACGGACGGTGAGAGTGTCAGAAAGTAGTGGTGAAAGTTAATATTTAAACTTTTCTGCACAAACTGAAGTGTGCGTGGCCCCCTCTCACGTACAGGCGCAGACACGCACAAGAAGCGTTGCTGTGGGTATTCTTCAAAGGGCCCTGCGCTGGTTCCCTTCGTTTACTGCGTAGCTCTCGTCTACATCCACGCAAATTGCGTTCAGGTTCACTGGCGAGCCTTTTCAGCTGGTTAGCCAAACATCCATAGAAAAGAGATGAGCAGGAAAGCGAGACGAAGAAAACGCGAACAGTTTATAACAAGTTAGAAAAACAGAGACCCAAGGTCAGCGTAGAAACATCGAGATCGGGTACGTACGTGAGCTCTGTCTGTAAACGAGCTAACCGTGTTTGTGTATGAGCACAAATTCGGCGTTAGCCAACATTGGCTATTTAGCTGGCTGCTTATCATGCTAGCCAGCGTTAGCTTCTGACAGGCAGTGCTTAGCTGCGCTAGCCGAATCCTTTAAGTATTCACTGTCGTGTGATTACAGTGGGAGTCATTTTATATGGCTTTGTTCCGTTTACTGTAGCACTGTCTGCAGTTAGCCACTTTAAATTTGTTTCAATGAAGCTGACATTGTCAAGCTGCAGTCTATGGGCCAACCACACACAAACTAATGTGGCCTAAATCTAACTTCCTGCGCTACCTAGCTTGATTGAGAGTTGACGAACAGTAACACCATAATAATTCCCAGCTCTGGCTAGCAGCTAACGTCGTGTAATAAATGCAGGTGTTTAGTTATCAGACTACACAGTGGCTTCTCCCCGTCCTGAGACGTGCTACAGTCCGATCAGCTAACCGTTAGCAGAGCTTCTCAGGTCAGCCTAAAGCTTTCTGTCTGTAGCTGTAAAACGTTGACAGCCCGCGGAACCAGTGAACAAAGCTATGGTTTGCACTCCTTTAGCTTAGCTTTGAAGTATGTACTATTACAGAGACTCAGAAATGAGTAAGAACTGTGGAGTGTGGGTGGCGAGACGAGGCCACGGCGATGCATTTAGATATGCTGTGTTTCTCCTACAGACCTCGTGAAGAAGTCATTTCTGTCTGCTAGCAGTTGGTTAAAATGAACGGAGTAATGTTTACAGCTGCACGACAGGCGCTCAGTAGGTTTTAATACGAGCTAATTGATACACACATATCTGACCATCAGATGCATTTCAGATATGGTCTGCTATAAGAGCAGGGATGGTAATATACTGTCATACACTGATTGGCTCAGCAGTGTAAGGCCATGATGGCTGAGATGAGGCCAGTAGTATTGTTTTTAAATCACCTCTTGGGAAGTGCACGCAGGAGGTACTTAGTAAGCAGTGCCTCCAAACTGTGGTCAGCTGGCAGAGGAGGATGTTCTTTGTGTTTGCTCAGGCTTCACACAGGCCAGATGTATGTTTTTACTCACTAAAAACCCCAATACAAATGTTGGAACCAGCCTTTAAGTTTTCATTGCTCTTTATTACAAATTGAGAATGTAAATATTCTGAAACCACCATCCAAATACAAACGTGCAGAATCACATCAAGGTCTCTTATTCTGGCGCTGTGAGTCCGATGTAGGGCTGTGTATGTTACTCTGGTCTCATTAACCTGTAACCTTCAGGTCGCTGGTGATACCTAACAACGTTGGAGTTCATCTTTTTGTTCAGAATCAAGTGATCAGGCTTGTTATTCTGTTTTTCATAATCCGCCCACACCTGACGTCACCCACTCAAAGATTAGGTACAAGCTGTTTCTGAGCTTTGGCAGTGTGCATTTCTGTTCATCTTATAGATTGTATTAAAGATTTGTCCTGCATACACCACACAGATGTTCACTCTCCAGAAAAGTCACAAAAACAGCTAAAAATCTGTGTCAGGTTTGTTGTAAGTGTGGTTTCAGTGCAGATAAAAGTTCAGCACTTAAGATCAGGACGCATGTGTAGATTTCAGGGCTTCATAGATATTTGTTGCATGCTTTGACTGCTTTATTCATTTTCTCAAGCTTATCCAGTTCAGAGTTGTTTGTGGAGTGGAGCCTGTCCCAGAGAGGGGCACACCTGGACAGGGTGCCCCTCTCTGGCAGGGCTGACACAGACGGCCATTTGCACTCCTCATCTTTGGGCAATGTAAAAGTTAACGTAACCCTGCTGACCGCATGTCTTTGGACTGCTCGAAGTCACATTCAAACTCCATCCAGAAAGGAGCTGGTCTGTGTTGTGTAATATGCATTATGGATGCATGTTTTCCAGCATGGATGTTGGTATTCCTTCTGGAAGCCTTAATGAAGCTGTAATTTTGTGTAGTTGAGGTTATTTATTTATTTGTCGTTTTTCCCTGTGAGCTGCTCAACCTGACCAAGAGCTCTGTGTGAGGCTACAGAAGCTCTGCTGTTGCAGGGGATCGTAACAGAGCGACGTTTATAACAGAGTCTAATGTGACGAGCCTTTTTGTTAAGTAGCCCGAGTCCCTCATTTGGAGAACTAAACGTGGTTAAAATAAATCAGTTCATTTTGTCAGAGCCAGTGGCAGCTGCAGGACGTGCTTCGGTAAATGTTATTCTTGTAGATCGGCACTCAGCTGTCACTTTATCAGTGTGGGTGCATGTCGTGTGTTGGGATGGATGCACGTGGAAGTCTGCACGAACAAGCGTTTGTCCCGTCGACGGGCTTCTGCTTCGTCTGTTTCTCGCTCGTCTTGATTGCAGTGCCCACACTTGTTGCTGAAATGAATCATGGGTCTGTGTGTAGTTAAGAGAAACATTTCCAAGCGACAGCAACGGTGCGAGTCGCGTCACGTTAATCCTTGCTGCGCTCAAACTTACTGTGTCGACTGAGGCAGCAGACTCGTGTACAGTCACCAATCGGAGCGCGCCATTCTGGGAAACGCTCTTCTCTTTGCTTCCTCCCGTCCTGCACTGATACTGTGTGATGTCGGGAGCACCGAGCTTCCCTCACCTGAACAAAGTTGGCCTCGTACACATCAGTTACTACAAGGTCTCGGTTTAGGATGGCTGAAACTACGGCCTGTTGCTACTGGTTCAGTTTTATTTCAGAAACATGAAGCACACAAAGCTCATTAGCAGTTTGTCTGGTTATGCTGAGATTAGCTGGTTTTTGTCTTTGTGGTCCAAAGGGAAGTTGCAGAGTGCGCCGTGGTGCACAAACATCAACGCTCATAACATGATGATGTTTGTCCCGTGTCTGCTTTGCTTTCATGACTTTCAGCGTTATCAGCTGTAACAGCATAGAGCTGATGTCTGCTGAGCTTCAGTGTTTTATGTAAACTGTGGTTTCCCTCTAGGTCAACGTTATTGTGTTTCACTAAACTGAATGAAGATACATTTAGATTTCTGACATCATAATAATGCTTATTAAAACTCGGCAGCCTTTACTGAAATGATTTCTCTTCCGGTCACGGATCACCCGTTGCTCTGCTTCAGCGGGATACGGCTCAGTGTTTCCTGTTAGCGGCGTCAGAGGAACTCGCTGCTGTCTCCCAGCTTTCCTTCCCCTCGTTGGTCCTTCACATCATCACCGTGAAGTGAACCTCACATCAACACTGCACAAGTCTGACTGACAGTTGAGCTTTTATACCAGTGTGAGCGGGAAACGTTATTCTGACGTGCTAAACTTCACCTTTGTTGGTGTTTAGCTTGGCTTCTGACTCGTGAACCCACGTGAACCTCGGCCCATTAAATATCTACAAGTTTGACTTGAAGTCATTCTTACTTCATGCTTGGACCTCAGTAAGCAGGAAGAGAAAAAGGAGCCTGGAATAGAATAACAGGGATGTGAAGGAACGGATGGAGTGAGAGGAAAACTGCAGGAAATGAAGGAATTGGAGTATCCAGGATGGGTGTTCCTATCAGAGGAGCCAAACACCAACCGGGCCTCCTGAAGGCAGATGTGCTCTGGTTTTCTGTTGCCATCCTGTGATGTCTGTGACGCGTTTGAAACTCCAGACTCTTACTCCATGAAACGTTGTTAGATTTAAAAAGGGGCAGTCGGCTGCTCCTCTGCCTTGTAATGGCTGCAGCACAACTATCAGCTGTGGGTTTCTTTCCCGTCTCAAGCCTGAAGCTCTCACAGAGTTTCATGCTGCTTGTTATCTGAGTGGTCCTTTAATGTAATTTGAGTTCAGCGCTCTCAGATTAACCACTCTTCTAATGAGGAAACTCTGGTCCACGTGCTCTATAGTTCACACAGTGAAAATGGCGGCACTGAAATATTTGATATTCATTTTTTTCTGTTTTTTTTCTCCTTAGGTGGTTCAACACGCGGCATTGCTCTCACCCAGGGGTCAAAGCTTCACCTGTTGTGTCACAGGAACAAGCAGCCGGGTTGTCTCTGTGGGACACGTGCACTAAAGCCAGCTAGCTTACGCCTGTGCCACTAAAGTATTACCTGAGTGTCAGATGTGGAAAAACCTCCCGACTCTTCCTGTCTGCTGTCATGTCTGAACCTGAAGCTGGTATAGCTTCCACGTCCACAATAGCATGTTAGCATATGGTTAAATACGGGCCTTTAACCTCATCCTTCCCATTAGCATCTCTGGCCCCTACAAGGGGGTTTACAGTCATTCGTGGTGGTCCCCCTCACCCCTTCATCTTTTCATTTCTCATTCATTCACTCATCCACATCAGCTCCACCGTACCGTCTCTGCTGACTAAAATCAGCTACAACCAAGCTGCCTCCGCTCTGATAGGCTAACTGCTAGGCTTTTGTTTTGGTGGTTATTTTGGTTGTATGGAATCGGCTTAATCGTGGAGAGGCCAGGCTACCACAAACTGATGGACTTTGACAAGCGAGGAGTCGGGGGAGGAGGGGGCGGGGGAGGAGGCGGAGGTGGTGGAGGTGGAGGCAAGGGGGAGACAGAGGATGTGAAGAGGATGTCTGGGGTGACAGGGAGCCGACCGGGGCACGGACGGGGAGCTGGCTCCAACTCTGGGGTTCTGATGGTCGGCCCAAACTTCCGGGTTGGAAAGAAGATTGGCTGTGGGAACTTTGGAGAGCTTCGGCTTGGAAAGAACCTCTACACCAATGAATATGTGGCCATCAAACTGGTAAACATACGTTTCTGCTTGTTAACATTTTAGAACTGTAGCAACACATGTGGTTGGTTTAACAAGGATACATCATAGGATACATACGCACGGTTAAGCTGACGTCTGCCTTGAGCTCAGGGACCGCTGCACAGACGCCATCAGCTTACTGGTCACCTCCTGTTGTTGTTGATCAGTTTGACCAGGTGGGGAACTCTGTGGTTCCAAGCATGTGGAACGCCTCTCGTCCTGATGTCAATCAGTCGATTAAAACATCTGCGCTCAGATTCAAGGTGTCCTGATGAGCTCATTGCTGTGAGGTTAATTCTAGTTTGTCTAAATTAACGTTATTCTCTTTTGTAGGAACCAATTAAGTCACGAGCGCCACAACTCCATCTAGAATATCGCTTCTACAAACAACTGGGAAGTTCAGGTGAGGTCTCTGTGCTTACCCCCCTCCCCATTGGACCCAGTGTCAGCTGAGACGGGCACCAGCCCACGTGCTGGATGAATGCTACGAATGAGCTGCATTACTGACTCTGGAGTTGTTTTAAATAGCTTTTTAGTGTTTAGTCCTGAGCTGTCATGCGTTCTTAGGGCTGGGCAATATGAGGAACATCTCATATCAACGTACGCGATATACAAATGTCATTTTCAGCCGCAGAATTCAGGAGACAAAATAAAACCGTTGACATTAAAAATGTGCTCCTTTGTGCTTATAACATATAAAAATTATAAGATTAAAAAATGTGACGACCTCAAATTACAGAAACCAAAGTGCAGACTGACGTAGAGCAGTCACAGGTTCAATTAAATTCAGTTTTATTTATATAGCGCCAAATCACAACAAAAGTCGCCTCAAGGCGCTTCATAGATACAGAGAAAAACCCAACAATCATATGACCCCCTATGAGCAGCACTTTGGCGACAGTGGGAAGGAAAAACTCCCTTTTAACAGGAAGAAACCTCCAGCAGAACCAGGCTCAGGGAGGGGCGGGGCCATCTGCTGTGATTGGTTGGGGTGAGAGAAGGAAGACAGGATAAAGACATGCTGTGGAAGAGAGACAGAGGTTAATAACAGATATGATTCAGTGCAGAGAGGTCTGTTAATACATAGTGAGTGAGAAAGGTGACTGGAAAGGAAAAACTCAATGCATCATGGGAATCCCCGGCAGCCTACACCTATTGCAGCATAACTAAGGGAGGATTCAGGGTCACCTGGTCCAGCCCTAACTATATGCTTTAGCAAAAAGGAAAGTTTGAAGCCTAATCTTGAAAGTAGAGATAGTGTCTGTCTCCTGAATCCAAACTGGAAGCTGGTTCCACAGAAGAGGGGCCTGAAAACTGAAGGCTCTGCCTCCCATTCTACTTTTAAATACTCTAGGAACAACAAGTAGGCCTGCAGAGCGAGAGCGAAGTGCTCTAATAGGGTGATATGGTACTACAAGGTCATTAAGATAAGATGGGGCCTGATTATTTAAGACCTTGTATGTGAGGAGCAGGATTTTGAATTCTGGATTTAACAGGAAGTCAAAACAGGAGAAATATGCTCTCTCTTTCTAGTCCCTGTCAGGACTCTTGCTGCAGCATTTTGGATTAGCTGAAGGCTTTTCAGTGAGTTTTTTGGACATCCTGATAATAATGAATTACAGTCGTCCAGCCTGGAAGTAATAAATGCATGAACTAGTTTTTCAGCGTCACTCTGAGACAGGATATTTCTAACTTTAGAGATGTTGCACAAATGGAAGAACGCAGTCTTACATATTTGTTTAATATGTGCGTTGAAGGACATGTCCTGGTCAAAAATGACTCCAAGGTTCCTCACAGCGTTACTGGAGGCCAAGGTAATGCCATCCAGAGTAAGAATCTGGTTAGATACCATATTTCTAGGCTTTTCAGGGCCGAGTACAATAACCTCAGTTTGATCTGAACTAAGAAGCAGAAAGTTAGCGGCCATCCAGGTCTTTATGTCTTTAAGACATTCCTGCAGTTTAACTCATTGGTGTGTGTTATCTGGCTTCATGGACAGATAGAGCTGGGTGTCATCTGCATAGCAGTGTAAATGTATGCTATGTCTTCTAATGATGCTGCCTAAGGGAAGCATGTATAATGTAAACAGAATTGGTCCTAGCACTGAGCCCTGTGGAACTCCATAATTAACCTCAGTGTGTGAAGAGGACTCTCCATTTACATGCACAAACTGGAGTCTATTAGATAGATATGATACAAACAACTGCAGCGCAGTACCTGTAATACCTACAGTATGTTCTAATCGCTCTAATAGGATATTATGGTCGACAGTATCGAACGCTGCACTGAGGTCTAGCAGGACAAGCACAGAGATGAGTCCACTGTCAGAGGCCATAAGAAGATCATTTGTAACCTTCACTAAAGCTGTTTCTGTGCTGTGATGAGCTCTGAAACCTGACTGAAACTCTTCAAATAAACCTCTGCAGATGATCTGTTAGCTGTTTGACAACTACTCTTTCAAGGATGTTTGATATAAAGGAAGGTTGGAGATTGGCCTATAATTAGCTAAGACTGCTGGGTCTAGAGATGCTTTTTGAGTAAAGGTTTAACTACAGCCAGCTTGAAGGCCTGTGGTACATAGCTGATTATTAGAGATAGGTTGATCATATTTAAGATCGAAGCATTAATTAATGGCAGGACTTCTTTGAGCAGTTTTGTAGGAATGGGGTCTAAAAGACACGTTGATGGTTTGGAGGAAGTAATTATTGAAGTTAACTCAGAAAGATCAATTAGAGAAAAAGAGTCTAACTTAACATCAGTGGTACTAAGAGTAGCTGTAGATAATATTACATCTGTGGGATGATTACTGGTCATTTTTTCTCTAATGATAAAAATTTTATTTGTGAAGAAGTTCATGAAGTCATTACTAGTTAACGTTAAAGGGATGGTTGGCTCAACAGAGCTCTGACTGTTTGTCAGCCTGGCTACAGTGCTGAAGAGAAACCTGGGGTTGTTCTTATTTTCTTCAATCAGTGACGAATAGTAAGATGTTCTGGCTTTGCGGAGGGCTTTCTTATAAAGCAGCAAACTATTTCTCCAGGCTAAATGAGGATCCGTATGTTCTTTGGGGCGTGGGGAGACGTTGACATGCTGAGTTTAAAACACTTTGTTTTGCAGTGGACGACCTTTCAGCTGGTGGAATAAATTTGTGGTACTGCTGCCTTTTGCAGCAATAGTTTTACGGTTTGTAAAAATGCTGCAGCTTCACTGGTGTGGAACTGGTTTAGCTTTCGTCCGTCAGATACACAACAAAGCACTATTTTTGGTAGCGCATGCTAGCGGGCCGTCGTTATTACCGTGTTGTTTGGAAAATACGACGCACTTAAAATCAATCCTTTGATTTTTCTGAAAGTCGACAGAGCCCCTTATAATCCCGTGTGCCTTATGTATGAACTCTGGTTGTGTTTACTGACCTCGAAACGATTTTATGTGCACGGCGCTCGAAAATCTGTCAGATGTTTCAGTGCGACTTTGCTAAGCTACGAAGCCGCACCGCTTGATGGATTGTTGGAGCTTTACGGCTATCGTAGGCGGAGCCTCGCGGAGTGATACGTACTGTGCTTCAACATAATGTTACCGTACTGTGTGTGTTTAACCTCTTTAAGTTTTGTGGATATTATACATGGTTATTCTGAGGATATGTCGGCCAGTTTCCACTGGAAACGCCAGCAAGGAATTTGCACTGTTAAAGTTTATATAACTTTAATGCACATAAAAAAACAGCTGCTTGTTTAAGTGGAAATGCATTGATGGTTTTTTTGCACTAATAAAGTTGTGGAGTTGTAAAGTATTTTGTCTCGTGTCAATTATATCGTCAGTTATATCGTTATCACAAATTTTCAAATGTATATGGTGATGAATATTTTTGGTCATATCGCCCTGCTCTAGTTTGCACTATAACTTGAATAGTACAGTTTTCTGGTGCGTGTCAGACCTCCCATGACCAAACCGTGTCCGTGCTGCAGCGGCCGCCCCTCATTTAGGAATAAGGTCCTCGGTTTGTCTTCACCGGCCATGCTGGGATTCCCCACGCCTGCATCCAAACCGTGAGAAAGTATCGTAAACAGTGGATTTTGCGAAACCACCAAACAAACGATGGCGTCTAATATGAGACAATAGATGTTTCTTCATATCGCACAGCCCTACATGTTATTATCTGTTAAAATGAGGAGTGATCACAGTCCATCAACTATGCTTTGTTCTTCCATTGGACACCCAGAGGGTGTACCCCAGGTGTTTTACTTTGGACCATGTGGTAAATACAATGCTATGGTTCTGGAGCTACTGGGACCCAGCTTAGAAGATCTGTTTGACCTCTGTGACAGGACTTTCTCTCTAAAGACTGTACTTATGATAGCCATACAGCTGGTAAGTCAGTGTTCACATTTGAATGTTCAGACGTTAACCACCGGTAGTTTACCGAGCCGCTGAATCGGTTCTGCTCTCGTCTTGTCCCCTAGATAACTCGCATGGAGTTTGTCCACACCAGAAGCCTGATCTATAGAGATGTGAAACCCGAGAACTTCCTGGTTGGCCGACCGGGTTCCAAGAGGCAGCACACGATCCACATCATCGACTTTGGCCTGGCGAAAGAATACATTGACCCAGAGACCAAGAAGCACATCCCTTACAGAGAACACAAGAGTCTAACTGGCACTGCTAGATACATGAGCATAAATACACATCTAGGGAAAGGTGAGCGTCTTCATCCGGTCATATATTCACACATGGCAGGTGCCCACATATGACAGCAGCTCTTGCATTGTGTGCCCACTGTGCCAGCTGATAATTCACATTAACTTATTTTAACATATGTGATATTTACAGTATTTGCCTCGGTCTTAGTTACACAGGATGCATTCAGACACAGTACTAAGTGCTGGTGAAGGACTGAAATTGCAGCTGGTGCCTCAACACGTGAAACTCTGAAGAGAGGAGCTGAGCGTCACGTGTTCAGCCTGACTTTGTAACGAAGTGATGATGTGGTCAAAGACTGTTATGACACATTTACCATCCTGGGGCTGTCTGTAGCAGACTGTGTCATGTTGTTACGGTCCAGCCATGCCGTCTAAGCCTGGTCTCTCGTGTTGTTTCAGAGCAAAGCCGGCGGGATGACCTGGAAGCTCTGGGCCACATGTTCATGTACTTCCTGCGAGGCAGCTTGCCCTGGCAGGGACTCAAGGTGAGGAGACGGGCAGCTTTCCATCGGTCCAGCCCCTTCTTGTTTTCTTCGCCTGCCTCTCTTGTTGGGACTTGTCTTCAGTCACTCTGCATACAGATGGCTCACTGTGTGTCTCTTCATTAGGCTGACACTCTGAAAGAACGTTATCAGAAGATAGGAGACACAAAACGAGACACCCCAATAGAGGTCCTCTGTGAGAACTTCCCAGGTTTGTATTGACTTGTTAGAAAAGCCTATTTCATGTGTGCGCCTGTGTGGGTTGGGTGGTCTCATACCTGTCTGTGTATGTAACAGAAGAGATGGCCACCTACTTGCGGTATGTGCGTCGGCTTGACTTCTTTGAGAAGCCGGACTACGACTATCTGAGGAAACTCTTCACAGACCTCTTTGACAGAAATGGATACGTCTTTGATTACCAGTACGACTGGACTGGGAAGCCACTGGTTAGTGTGTGTGCGTGTGCATGTGCGTGCGTATGTGTGTGTGTGTGTCTTGAACGCACGTTGTGGCTTGTTGCAGGCTCAGAGCTAAGGTTGGCCCAGTACATGAGCCAACCTTAGCTCATGTACTGATTGATGGGCTGTGTTTATTTTATATGAACGGCTGGAGCGAGGGTGCCAGAAATCACAAACCAAAGGGTGCCCTTACAGTCTGTCACCAAGGGTCAGGCCACAGGTTCTGATGGCCCTGAACATGGGTGGTTATTAGAAACAGAACGCACTGCACCATAACAGAAGAGAGGGAGCCATCTTTAACAGGGGACGGACTCCCTCTGCAGGCAGACTACACACCAACGGAGCAGTGGGACCAGCAGCAGTATTTAAGCTGTTTGCAAGTTGGTAGACAGCAGAGCTAACAGTGTGTGGGCTCTGTGGGCAGCAGGAGTGGTTCACATCTTAGTGAAAAGGGTTTAAACTAAGGGGTGACTGTGATTACAGGGCTGTATACGTGCAGGCGGGGCCTCAGATATCACTGGTGATCCAGTTTGAATGCTTGACTAGAGGTGTCTCCAGCCAGGGCACGTGGGAGTGTGATATCCCATAATATGTGTTGGAACAACTGAAAGCCAACAGCAATTTTCAGTGAGGAACAGCTGCAAAAAATAGGAGCACTGAGCTGCACCCCCGAGTACGTTAAAACGACAAAGTTTATAAAAAGAGTTGAACTGCTTGGAGAGGTAAAAACAGTCTCCCTCCACGGTTCATTGCGTCTCTGAGAACAAGCTGAACACAGTGTCCAGCTCAGCTGTCTGCAACAGCACTGCTTATTTCTACTGAATTATACAAAGCTGACTTATTATAACGTTTTCTTTTAAAACAGTCGGACTGACTGCGCGGTGTGCCCCGCTGCGACTGCGCGGTGTGTCCCGCTGCGACTGCGCGGTGTGTCCCGCTGCGACTGCGCGGTGTGTCCCGCTGCGACTGCGTCGTGTTCCCCGCTGCGACTGCGTCGTGTGTCCCGCTGCGACTGCGTCGTGTTCCCCGCTGCGACTGCGTCGTGTTCCCCGCTGCGACTGCGTCGTGTGTCCCGCTGCGACTGCGCCGTGTGTCCCGCTGCGACTGTGTTAGTGGGTGAATGGAGTGTTCCACACTGATGTTTCCTCAGTAATATTAATGTGACATGTCGATTGACTCCAGCTTAAGCCCAAATAAGGAAACGTCTGATAGCACAGCTGTGTATTAGCTGTGTACATTTTCTGTGTTAACCCTTTGTTTTGTGCTTAGCCCACTCCGATTGGTCCGGTGGCCAGCGAGACTCCACTTCAGACGAGCAACCGAGATAAAGCACCACAAACCAAAAACCAGGTAGGCACTGATTATAGACAAACGTGGAGCATGTCCTCGTTAGTGTTGGCACTCAGGGGTTCCCTCTGTAACAACAAACCACAGCAGGAATACCCAGTTAAGGCTGAACACAATAAACAGAATAAGTTATTCATTCTTATTCTTCTATTTTTGTACTACTAAAGTACCATGATTACAAATATTTTAGTGATATAATATGGATCAGTCATATGGGTGGGATGTTGAAGCCTGTTTTACTGTGCATGGCTTAAAGAACTAAGGTGAGGCATGTCTTTCCCCATAAGTGTTCATAATGAAGCCACCACAAGAATTGCACTTTGATTATAGAACTTTTGGGTTGGGTCATGGTTATGGTTTGGTCATGGTTATGGTTGGGTCATGGTTATGGTTGGGTCATGGTTATGGTCGGGTCATGGTTATGGTTATGGTTGGGTCATGGTTATGGTTGGGTCATGGTTATGGTCGGGTCATGGTTATGGTTATGGTTGGGTCATGGTTATGGTTGGGTCATGGTTATGGTTGGGTCATGGTTGTGGGTATGGTCGAGTCATGGTTATGGTCGAGTCATGGTTATGGGTACGGTCGAGTCATGGTTATGGTCGAGTCATGGTTATGGTTGAGTTATGGTTATGGTTATGGTCGGGTCATGGTTATGGTTATGGTCGAGTCATGGTTATGGTCGAGTCATGGTTATGGTTATGGTTGAGTCATGGTTATGGTTGGGTCATGGTTGTGGGTACGGTCGAGTCATGGTTATGGTCGAGTCATGGTTATGGTTGAGTTATGGTTATGGTTGTGGTCGGGTCATGGTTGTGGTTATGGTCGAGTTATGGTTATGGTTATGGTTGAGTTATGGTTATGGTTGGGTCATGGTTATGGTTATGGTTGAGTTATGGTTATGGATGAGTTATGGTTGAGTCATGGTTGAGTCATGGTTGTGGTTGGGTCATGGTTATGGTTATGGTTGGGTGGGCAGAATAATAAAACATCCAGAACCACACCAAATGTATTTATGCTTATGGCTATGGGTAGTTTTGTTTATAACCATGTTGAAGATCGGAGTTGAGAGTAGTGATGTCATGTATGATGTCATGTATGGTCTTGTGGAGAGTGCTGCATTATGAATTCTTTTCAGGGTATATTCAGTCTGTGTATAGTGACACTTTAGTCTGTTTTAACCTGCAGGCTGCTGTTCCACCTCGATGGCTTAGTTGGTGGTAGCAACATGTTTCAGGCTCACTGGGACATGTTTACTGTGGGATTGCGTCGCCTCTTCACCTTTTTAGAAGGCATTTGTTTTCTTCTCTCTCACCGGTGTTTTGCTCGTCCACTGCCGAGTGTTTTATTTTTGATGAAGTGAAGATCAGTGTTGTGTTTTCCAGCCTTGTCTTTTACTCACAGATTTCTATTCTTAAAGAGCCTGTGTGCAGTTTTACACTGACAGACACCTTCAGCACATACCTGTTATTTGTCATTATAAGCCCACTGTTACTGCTTTCTTGTTATTTACAGCAGGTAAAATAAATCTTGAACATATTAGTTTTCTAAATAAATATATTTGTAAATGGCATGAACTTCTCACTAGATGTTGATAAACAACACAGGAAATGACAGAGAGAAAAACTAGTGAACACATGAAGACTGTGTGGACGTCCTAACACCTGCTGAAGTCTCTAAGTAATTAAAAAGTGATCCTGCCACTAAGGCTACGTTCACACTGCAGGCGAAAGTGCATCAAATCCGACTTTTTTTGACCCTGTGCGACTAGGGATGGGTCCCGGTATCTGGTGCCATTATGGAAAAAACACAAACTTTGTCCTAAACCTCTCATGTTTAGCTGTTTCCCACTTATTCTTTGGTCATTTTAGCCTTTTTGGCCAGGGTGAAGGGAGTATCTGCCATCAAACAAGAAGACAGCCGCATGTAGCTATGATGATGTTTGCTAGTTCACCTTACATGCATTAATGTAATAACGTGGTTAGCCTACTCAACGTAAATTACACACGAACAACATGAAGCTACTCACGCAGAGAAGAACGGCTGCTGCTGCATCATCATCCTCATCATTTCTGCTACACTGGCAGGGCGGGGCCAGGACTCCGGGTCTGATAACAGGCACCACACCCGCAGTAAATGTGCTCGGTGTGAGGTCTCGCAGCAAGCTATCAAATACGGCGCATTTCTCGGCTTTTAACAAAACGCTATGCGTCACCAGGTGTTTCATCAGATTCGAGGTGTTACCTCCTTTGACAGTATCACAGTATCAGCTTAAAGCACTTGTTGCTGCTGAGTTTGCATCTTTTGCTGTGAAGTACAGCCAGACTTTGACCGCTTCGTCTTGGACATTTTTAATCTGTAGCTCTGCTCTAAAAGAACGTACGTACCTGGGCCCGCCTACTATCCTCGAAACGTAAAATGATTGGCTAGAATCCAAAGTGTATCACAGCTCAGGAAAATAAAGCACCGAAATGTGCGCTGCTTTTCGGTCTGGTTACTACCGTTTATGTCAGAACATACCGGTACCCATCCCTATTGTTTAAGCACTGCTTCCAGCCAAGAGTGATGCCATATATGCCCCATAGCTGCAGAAAAGGCTAACATTGTTGTCTTTTTACAAAAAAGAGCTGAACATGAGAGGTTTTTGGACAAAGTGTGTGTTCTCCATTCTTTAAGCACCGGTTCGAGCACCGTTTAAGCACCGGCACCATTTCAAAAGTACCGGTTTGGTACTGGTATCGGATAAAACTTAAACAATACCCATCCCTATGTGCGACCAATATCCGATCATGGTGTGACAGTGTGAATGGCGCGAATCCAAGATCTTCAAATCTAATCTGGGTCACTCTCGTATGTGGCACTGAATCTGATACATATCTGTTTCAGGAAGCGACTGCTGTTTGATGGTCACGTCGCACTAAATCCGTCTTTTACGTCACTGACACAAGACAGACGCTGATTATCAGCGCCGGAGAAGACATCGTGAACGCTTCCTGACCATCCTGTGAAACTGTTGGGAAGACAATGTTGGAGAAACGTGAACATTTTATTTGTACTGTATAATCTGCAGCTATCCTTTGAAGCACCGCTCCTCTAAAACAGCAATCAGGATCATTATTAGGCCAAATGTAAATAATAAAATAACTTTATAACTTAAAGCAAAATTGGGAAACGTAAAGTCCGAAACAGTCAAACATACTGTTGCTCTGGGTCTAAACAGAGCGCGTTGTGTGACGTCTTCTTTTGTGCATGCGGCTGCTTTGAGCGTTCACACTAGAGCGCGTTTGCTGTCGCATTTTATTTGTAGAGTGAACGAGCAGACAAAAACATCTGATTTGATCCAAAAATTGGAATTGAGCTTTAAGACCTGCAGAGTGAACGTAGGCTAAGTGCACATTGATACCAGCTGGCTCAGGCCCAACCAGAGGCCTATAAAAAGTTTCACCCTGAAACCTCTCATGATGTCATGATGTGACCTCTGTTGGCACTGGTTCCAGAAGCTTTACTGGACTACTGAAGGTTCCAGTGAGCTCTGTTAATAATAATCCAGAAGTGGGAAAGACATCATTTCACTGTAAACCAGGTGCTTCCTGCAAGGTTTCAGACGCAGACGAGTGAAACGACTTATCAGCAGGTACAGTTGCTTCAAAGTAAACGATAAGTAATGCACTCGTATGCACGCTCACCACGCAAGACTTCATAGCTGAAGCACAAACATAATGAGGTACATTTAAAGTTTGCTGAACAACATTTAGACAAGCCTGGGAAAAACTGGGAGAGTAGAGTCTGGTCACATGAGACCAAAGCTGACCTCTGGATGCCAGAATACACCCCATGTTTGGAGGTGAACGGCACTGCACCCCCAAAACACCAAATGGTGTGGGGCTGTTTTTCAGCATACAGCACTGTGATTCAGATAATTAAAGGATGAGTGGAAAAATGTCCTGAGAGTCTTGATAAAAACCTGCTGCCACCTACCAGGATGATGAAGATGAAACGAGGGGACAGTGATGCCAAACACAGCCAACAAACTCTGTTAGTTTCAGAGAGACAAACCAAAGCTGCTAGAATGACCCGGAACCTTCTGGACTGTGTGGCAGCACGGCGCCTGTGTGCACGTCTTCATGTGTTCAATGCTTGATCCCGGTGTCATTTCTCATTATTACACGTACTTGGAAATGTGCAAAGAATCAAAGCGTAGCTGTTTTACACTGAAAATAAAAATGAGCACATATATTGAAATGTGTGCTTTGAATGATTAGTTTTGTACAGCCACGCCAGTGTGAGACCTTTGATGCTGTTTCCATAGTAACCCTATAAGAAGACCGCCTTTGTTCTGGTGGCGGTGTTTTTGCTCGCACATGCAGACCCAGCAGAGGAAGCATGCATGTTTTTCATGTAGTTTAATATGATGACCCAGCCTTGAACTGTGGTTTAGCAGTTAGTCCTCATGGTAGGTGAAGCTGAAGGACCCTTTTTGTGGGGGTCTCCTCTCGTGTGCACTTTCCTGTGCACTCTAATGCTACTGCACACTTGAGTGCTCACCTCCACCAAATACTGACCGTTTCTTTTCTGTTTCCTTTTCCACTCTTTCTCCATTCTCATCTCTCCTCACCCGATCCTCTGCTCCATCTGCCTTTCTGCTCCCACCACCTCCTCTTTCCATCTCCCAAACACTGTTCCACCTCACCTCTGCGGCCCTCCTTTCCCATCACCAATTCACCTTTCCTCTTCTCTACCTCCACCCTTCCTGTTTCTCCTGTGATCGGCTCCTCTAGTCTCCAGAGGGGAAAGGCAGCGAGTCCCAGCCCACTCCAGTGACCAATCGAGAGCTTCTGGGCTCCCATCTCACTGCTGATAGGCTGGGCGGGTCTGTCCAGGTACTGAGAGGAAGGGTTGGCTCTGTCTGTCTGTCTGCCTGTCTGTCTGCATGACTTCCTCTGTCTCTGCAGAAGGGCTGATCTCAAGTCTGTTACAAAGCTGAAATATCCCCACACGCGGGACCAGTTCTTACCACATCATGTTTGATAGTGTCCTACATTAATTTGGCAGTATTTATGTCTTCACCCTTCTGTTACTGTCAGCTTTAGAGGGGGGGCTCCTCTGTAGATGGAGAAGAGGTTACAAAGGTCACGTGATGATGTTTGAACACATCAGTGACAAAGAACCATCAGTTCATAATTAGCAGATTAGTTATTGCTGAAAAACCAAAAGTGGAACTTGTGGCTCTGCTGATGAAACGTTTAGTCAAGTATCCAGATTACTTAAACGTGTTGATCATCGTTTGTGTGCACAAGTTACACCTTTTCCAATTGCCCGATCAAAGATCAGCTGGTGAGGTGGATGTGTCGGTGTTGCTGTTTGCCTCGAATACATGTGACATGGTGGTAACAGCGTCACGACGGCAAACACTTTATCTGGCAGCTGTGTCGTGCTGCGTGTCGTGCCCAGCAAACGTGCGGCGACATCAAATCAAATGTTTGGTCTGTGATTTCTGCAGGTGTGGAAGCAACACGCAGAGCTTCACAGCAGCATGTGTAGCACTGTGAGATAAATATAATGAACAAAGCAAAGATGATTTGTATACACGAGTCTGCTGTCATGTTGCTAAACACGTGTCCCCTCTGGTGACCTGTGAGCGTTTGGAATGGCGGTGGCGTGTTTTTAACACAAAGCGTTGGCAGCTGCTTTGGTCAGACGCACGCTCGGCCTCGTTCTCGTCACTTCTCTCTGACGTGTGAGAGGTTTGAGGAAGATTTCAAAGAAACGAAAAAGCAAACATTTTCATCAGCAGTAGAAACCGCGTGAAACAAACGGAGCCATCGAGCAGACGTGCCGTGTGTGCTGCATGGCAGTAAAACATGTGGACGTGTGTGCAGAGCTGTTGTGTCCACATCAAGCTCAAATTCATCCTCTCGTCTGTGTATGAAGAGTTTTAGTGTTTAATGAAAAACCCCAAATTGACCCCAAACGCCACCTGGGTGGGAACGAGCAGTTGGATCTGACTGAATGTGGACATAATGTCGACTTTTTTGATTTCTTTTCTTTGTTCCACCAAATTTCAGAAGTGTGACCTCTGTGCTCATCACGCTTCTCCAATTCTGTCCTTCAGGTGATGAGTTCAACCAACGGTGAGCTGAATACGGATGACCCCACTGCAGGACACTCCAATGCACCAATCACAGCCAACCCAGAGGTTGAAGTCGCTGACGATACCAAGTAAGAATTCAAGAATTACAATCTTTTTTTATTTTTCACTTCAGTGTAGGTTCAGTTTTTTCTTTCAGCTCAGATTTAAACTGAGGAAACGAGACGTTCCTGTGGGCGGTGCTGTAACACACTCACACCCAGCATCACTGCTTCACACACACAGTAGACTTTTACTCTGAAACTTCCTGCTTCAGGAAGTGCTGACTCTGCATTCACTGTATGTTGACAAACCTGTCACAGTGCTGTGTGATTGTATCATCAGCTAGCTGTGCGCCTCTCAGCCACTGCACAGGCTGAGCCCATCTTTGGGGATAACACAGTAATAACTGTTTTGGGAACATTACATATTAATAATGTAATCAGCAGTGATGGAGCAGACGATGGGACACACAGGAGGCTATAGAGATCGACAGACCACAGATGACTTTCGTGCATTGCATTGTGGGTACGAGTGGCAGCAAAGTCAAAACACTGCATCAAGCGCTAGTATTTCCAGCACCGCTAATCATTAATTCTGTGGTTTTAATCCCTACTTGCATTTTATTTGCCCCCCAAAACAGCTCTGTACAAAACGACAGAAACACGGCAGCTCTGTACGAAGACAGAAAGGTAGGAGGAAAAACTGAAAGGAGTGGAAGGGTCAGACCCACACGAGCACAGAGTGGAGTAAGCACGTTAGCGTGCTGCACAACTTTCATCACGCACACATTTATTATTATGTGGTCCTAAGTGTGAGCGCACACACTCAACATGTTTAGTAACTTCAGATCCTGCAACAAGCCCAGGGCCAGTTTACTTTGGTGATTTGGACGATTCCATCTCACAGCTGCTGTTACAGACCAACACCATGTATTTGTCCTTTCAGGTTGTAGTGTTACACAACATTTTCAGATCTAGTAGAAATAAAACGAGTGTTTCGTAATTCATTCAATTTGTTGTCTTTATTTATAACTGGCATTATTGTTTCGTTCTGTTACAGAGTCTTACAGGAAAGAGGCAACGTTGTAAAAATCCATCAGCTTTATTAGCTGCTTCGGTGAAAAACAAATCAACAATGCAAAACAACATACTGAAACAGTTATTCATCACTTGATTGCTTCAATACAACACTTGGGCACATGTATGCAGACGTTTCGTGGCTGTTTTGATCTCGCGCTCTCTCTTCACCGATCAAATCTGGCTGTGTTAGCAGCTTTAAACTCGGTCTGACCCAGGCTGATGGAGGGGCCCAGTCTGGATCACATCCCAGCATTTTGTAGGCTGGTTTTCCTACAAAACACAACAAACGTTAGTCCACAAAACCACAGTGAACAAAGCAGCAAAGCAACAAATTCAATTCAAATCAATATAAGATTTATTTGTAACCTACATCAACAAAAAATGTTGAAATGCTTGGAGCAGACTAACCTGTGAGCTGCAGTGTTCTGGGACGTTATATTTGGTCTTCGAATGGCTGCAATCCAGGCCATCCGTCGCCTCTTTGTTACTTCGGAAACATGACTTGAACAATTTCTCTTCCACGATGGAATCCGATAAAAACGATCTCTTTACCCGTCGGCTTCCCCTGGCTGTCATGTGACTATTGCAGTTAATAATACAACAGCTTCTTGCCATTCTTTGTTTCTTTTTATCACTGTGTGACTGTTTTCATATGAAAGCCTGCGTGCACTAGTACCACTTGCCACTCGTACCTACAATCCTTTGCGGTTTTACCCCAGAAATGACGTCACATTTTTAATCTCTGTCATGGGCCTCTTTCACTGCAGGAGCTACTGGGTGTTTTTTGGGTGCTGCACACCTTTTTATTTGTGCCCGTTGCAGTATCGCCCCCTGTAGGAAGTCTTAAAACGCTGCCACAGCAGGGCAGCATTTTAAATCCCCAGCAGAACAAAGGAAGGGGATCGGTGACAGCGTGCATGCACCACATGCGTGCACCACATGCTCGGCTATGCAGCATGTGGTGCGGTGTGGCAGCATCACCGTGGCTGCTGCTGTGCACCGATACACAGAACATGTAAATGACAGACTGTTAACAGCAGCTTGTGTGTTGCAGGTGCTGCTGTTTCTTCAAGAGGAGGAAGAGGAAAGCTCTCCAGAGACACAAATGAAGACAAACAAGGGAACCTGTGGCTCTCCTCTTCACATCTGTTCTTTTTGTTTCTTTCTCTCACCCCTGTCCTCTTCCTCACCTCTGCTAACGGGTGTTAGCTGGTATACTGGTTTCTACTGGTCTGGACCGAGCAGTGAAGAGAGCGTTTGCTGCCTCTACCAGCAACGATCCCCTTGTGTATTTATGGCCAAAGACTGAAGTGAAACCAGAGCAGCACAGACTGCTGCAGGGAAACATGTGGCCGTAAGACTACAGCTGATGGACTGAAAAACAAGTTGGCGACTGGATTCAGCTGCTTTCCTGGCCGACTGGCTTCTCACTTTCCCCCTTTCCCGTTACTGAGCGGTTCAGAGGAGAGACGAGTGTGTTTGTGAGGATATATGAGAGAGGACTCCAAATACAAGCGTGCAATGAGTCACACGAGCTCATTGCAAATCGATTTCATGGACAAAGAGATGCAGCTCGCGCAGTCATTCAAGTTTTTATTCCTTAGGGTCAAAGGAAGAGCACTGTGAGTGGACTGGACTATTTCCTGAAATGGACCAGGCTCGGTGAATTCCTGAATCCCTTTCAGAGGAAAAACCCACGACCACCAGAATCAAAAGTTTAAAAGAAGTTTATGTAAAATCGATGCTTTGTTTCCTGTTTTAATTTGTAACTAAAAACAGAAAAGACTTCTGTTTTCATCCTGCTTTCCCATGATTTCAGTTGTTCACAAACTTTGTGTTTTGTAGTTTCTAGTGTGTTCCTCAAAATGTTTTTTTCCTAAATAACTTTTAATTTTCTTTTTTTTCTTTCCCCCTCTTCCTCTCTGGGTTGGGGGATGGGACGTCAGATAACTCCATTAAAAAACAACCAAACAACTTTAAAGCTGAGCTTCATTCAGGCTGTAATCCGTCCATTCATGTGTTTCTACCTCTCACAAACCGTGCTGGCAGCCCAGAGTCCAGTCCTTACATTCAGCCTCTACTGGGAAATGTTGAGGACTAGACCCAGAACACGCCTGTCATGTTCTGCTCTGTTCTACAGACTCTGCTGGGGCTGCTACATGTTGGCATCATTGACCGTGTTCAGCAGCTCTTCCCTCAGGTTTATGTGATGCTTTCATCAGCTCCATGTACACAAGGAGTCAAAATAGTTTTAATAAGGAAGTAAAAACACAAGTGCAGTCACTACGGTAACAGCACAATAGATTTCTTTGTATTCATAAACACAAATGCAGTACAAGCTGCCTGTGCTTTGACAGTCCTGACATGAGAATGCATGAACTGAACTGATTTGTCAACCATTCATTAGACTCTGTTTAGACTGAGGCGGGCATGGAAGCTGTGAAAGTGGTGTGAACAGGGTCCAGTGGGCTGGTAATGTGTGCAAAGTCCATCCTGGTTACCTGTTACCATGCTTACATTTCCTGACAAAGCAAAAAGTTCAAGTTGAGCTTTGTGGCTGTTTCTAGTAATAAAGCACCGTATTTAACAAGTACCTGAAGATGGTGCGAGTAAAGTACCAGCTTACAGTAATTCATCCTGAGGTGACCTAGTTCCCTGGTGTCCTCCATTAATGGCTAATGGAAACTACCATTTAACACATGCAAATGTTACAGCCCAGGTGAGCGGGCACAGCTGTGGCCCACTCAGCGGGTCGGTCATTGTTGTTGAATTTACACTTCTGGGATTTCTGAAGTCTGCTTCAGCAGGGCAGTTAATGTCAGGCTCAAAAGGAAGAGGAAGTGTGGCTGGCATTGATCCTAACAGCTGATGTATCTGCAGCTCTGACGGATGAACTTTAGTAACTTCCCTAATTAACGTGTCTTTGCACCAGGACACTGGGGCCCTGCGACAGCAAAGACGGAGGTAACATTTCAGGACTCAAAGTTTGATGAAATAAGAAGTTATTTTTGCAGCTGCTCAAAGTAACCGTGCAGATAAATGTCCGGAGTTCGGGCTTGGATGGATAAAGTAGTGTTGTTATACAGCTTGACTGTGTCATGGAGAAACTGCTCACGCTTGCTGGATCCGCGGGTTGTTTCAACCACGTGGGTTTCCTGGCTGCCTCGTCGCGCTGTACTTTTGTTTAAAATAATCACTCCCTTTGATCGTCGTGCTGTCTCTGCGCTCTGAATCAAGCGCTAACATCACGAGGTCTGAAGTGTGCGTCACGTGAACAAGGTAACTCTGCGGGCTCCAGCTATTGGCTGAAAGGAGCAAGACTGCTTCCCCATTGGGCATTTTCTACTACGTCATCTTCACCGGTCTTGTTTACATCTGATTGTGTTTTGTGTGCAGGTTTGTAGCCGGTTAGCTGAAGGTAAGCGGAGGAGCTGCGCTTCTGTATTTACCGGTTACATGTTCAGTCTCCGGTCTTTTCTTCATCTTTGTACCGTAACATGTCCCGGGGTGACTTTTCATTCGCTGCCTGTTGTGTTGTGATGTAAGTGGAGCTGTGCGGCGGTGAAATTCCCCTTCGCCCACTGATGCGCTTCTGTTTCGGTTTTCCTTCCTCTCAGACGCTCCTCCCGGCTTGGCCACATCGCTGCATGTCACCTGATTTCAAGAGGAAACTGGCACCTGAATTAAAGGGACTGACTAGCTGGTTAAGTTGCGACACATGCTCTTACTAAACCGGATGGTAAAACCGTATAAAGGAGATCAGTCGTAAAAAGGGGAACCGAAACGGGGCTGTCGACATTCAGCCTCCTTCCCCCAGACGTGGAAAAAGCTAGCCGAAGCTCCTCTCGTGTAAGCTGGGCTCTGGTCTTCCTCCAGCCGGGATGTCGGACACGGACGGTTCTCTCCCTCTGCTGAAGAGGCTCAGCTACGCGGTGGGGCACTTTCTCAACGACCTGTGTGCCTCCATGTGGTTCACATATCTGCTGGTTTTCTACCACTCGGTGCTGGGATTCCAAAACACGAGTGCAGGTTAGTCCGCGTGTCGTCCTCAGCGCGGCCGGTGTTCCAGATCAACTGGCGTTTAGATCAACTGGCGTTGGTCGAACAGATGTGTGGCAGTCTTGCGTTTCAGGAGCTGCTACCGACAAACCAGCAAAAAAAAAAGCCAAATGTGTCACCTGTGACACTTGTGAGGTTGTCTCAAACACACTCCGTCAGTCTTGATGCTGTTGAACAACAAAATGTTTAAAAATGTGGCGAGTTTACCTGGTGATATCCTCATGCGCGACGCGATCGCGAAAACAGCAAACAAGTAACACCACGCCGATGTTGTTCACAGGACAGCAAGAGTAAACGATCGGGAGACTCTTGTCGTCGTCATCGTTCCCCTCGCACGGTTTATTTCTCCGAATTCAGCGTTTTTGCTTCACAACTACAGCGAGCAGTTTACTTTGTGCACTAACATGGACTCGAGTCAACCAGCGCCACCTCTGGCCAAGTGCCACAGCCTACAGCCAGATCAACCTGTGACACACATCTGCACCACGTTTGAATTCGTGTCATGCACATTTGTACCTTTCAATTGTGTCTGTTTGTGCGTCATGCAAACAAACCTTTGAAATGAATGAAATGATATCATGTATTTATTATCAGCCTACATTTGTACAAAATGCCAAATGACATACACATAAGAATCACCATCCTGATATCAATACTTTTGCCCATACGAAAAATGTCGTGAACACACTAATATTTCACCAGTGTTGTAACATCACATGTCGTTAGCGTAGTCTGTCTGTGTCTGCCCTCTGCAAACAAACATGTTAGAGTTGGTTGTGATATACAGTCTGTATAAGTGTGGTCAATCTAATAAACATTTGTAAGGAGATGGCAGTTACTGTGAATGTACAGCAGTTACACAGTGATTAGTAATAAACAGTCAGACAATGACCCTGACAACCTCATTCAATCTTGCAGACTGAATGCACCTTCTGTGGAAAGTGGTACCACACAGTGTGTGTGGACTTCCCCTGTGCAGAAGGCGACTACAAATGTTGTGGGTGCTAAATAAACAGAAACAAATGATCCCTGTTGTCTTTGCTTACTGATTGTTTTTAGTGTTGACAATCCACATTGCTGCCATTGCATCTTTCAACATGTTTGTGGGTAGATTTGGATGTACCAGGGGTAAGTGCAGCCACTCAGCCTCTACTCACTGTGATCATAGCAGCAGGTGCAGATGTGTCACAAGTTAATCTAGTAGTGGGCCATGGTCATGTGTTAGTGGTGGGAACAGTCATATCCACTCACTCTCACTGGCTGTTTATTACTAATCACTGTGTAACTGCTGTACATTCACAGTAACTGCCGTCTCCTTACAAATCTTCATTAGATTAACCACACTTATACAGACTGTATATAACTCCAGCCATGTTGATGGGTTGCCTATATTGGCTGGAAATATTCATTTCCAGGGAAAAGACACAGACAGACGATGCTTACAGGATGTGATGTGACAACACTAATGAAATATTGATGTGTCATATTTGTCCAAGGCGTATTTCATTGTTATGGAAAAAGAGAATATTAAAATCATGATGACCAATTGGAGTGGTGATTTCTATGACTTTGTGTATATAATTTGGAATTTTGTACAAATGTAGGCTGATAATAAATACATGATATCATTTCATTCATTTCAAAGGTTTATTTGCATGACGCACAAACAGACACAATTGAAAGGTACAAATGTGCATGACACGAATTCAAACGTGGTGCAGATGTGTGTCACAGGTTGATCTGGCTGTAGGCTGTGGCACGTGGCCAGAGGTGGCGCTGGTTGACTCGAGTCCATGTTAGTGCACAAAGTAAACTGCTCGCTGTAGTTGTGAAGCCAAAACGCTGAATTCGGAGAAATAAACCGTGCGAGGGGAACGATAACGACGACAAGAGTCTCCCGATCGTTTACTCTTGCTGTCCTGTGAACAACATCGGCGTGGTGTTACTTGTTTGCTGTTTTTGCGATCGCGTCGCGCATGAGGATATCACCAGGTAAACTCGCCACATTTTTAAACATTTTGTTGTTCAACAGCATCAAGACTGACGGAGTGTGTTTGAGACAACCTCACAAGTGTCACAGGTGACACATTTGGCGTTTTTTTGCTGGTTTGTCGGTAGCAGCTCCTGAAACGCAAGACTGCCACACATCTGTCCGACCAACGCCAGTTGATCTAAACGCCAGTAGATCTGGAACACCGGTACTCGCGGGTCATGTTTGCACATCGCCAGGCTTTGTTTTCTCTGACGAGCCTCACAGCAGTGCTGTGGGGGTCATTATGTCACCCAGTGTAACATGTGCTGCTTAACATCTTTAAAGTTTCAGTTCTGACGTCTTCGTGACGCCATCACTGGATGACGTTCACACTCTGACGTCACCACCACGTGTCACGTCTTTGTCCACACGCGGGAGTTGGATTAGGTCTTTTCCTGAGCCCAGCTGAGCGTGATGAATGGTTTCAATTCAATTCAATTTTATTTATATAGCGCCAAATCACAACAAAAGGCGCTTCATAGATACAGAGAAAAACCCAACAATCATATGACCCCCTATGAGCAGCACTTTGGCGACAGTGGGAAGGACAAACTCCCTTTTAACAGGAAGAAACCTCCATGCTCAGGGAGGGGCGGGGCCATCTGCTGTGATTGGTTGGGGTGAGAGAAGGAAGACAGGATAAAGACATGCTGTGGAAGAGAGACAGAGGTTAATAACAGATATGATTCAATGCAGAGAGGTCTGTTAACACATAGTGAGTGAGAAAGGTGACTGGAAAGGAAAAACTCAATGCATCATGGGAATCCCCCAGCAGCCTACGTCTATTGCAGCATAACTAAGGGAGGATTCAGGGTCACCTGGTCCAGCCCTAACTATATGCTTTAGCAAAAAGGAAAGTTTGAAGCCTGATCTTGAAAGTAGAGATAGTGTCTGTCTCCTGAATCCAAACTGGAAGCTGGTTCCACAGAAGAGGGGCCTGAAAACTGAAGGCTGTGCCTCCCATTCTACTTTTAAATACTCTAGGAACAACAAGTAGGCCTGCAGAGCGAGAGCCAAGTGCTCTAATAGGGTGATATGGTACTACAAGGTCATTAAGATAAGATGGGGCCTGATTATTTAAGACCTGTATTTCACTGTCTTTGTCTCTGCACATCCGTCCTCATTTACTGTGAGGACTACTCACAGTTTAACAGTTTAGCTTCAGCGTGCGGTGCTGTAACACCAAGGTGCAGACGGATATAAGTGACTGTGTCCTTGCTGTTGTTGTGTCTGTTCTCAGTGATTGTTGCAGTAGGTCACAGCGTGTCTCCTTTGGTGCAGGTGTGCTTTTGCTGGTCGGGCAGGTAGCCGATGGTATCTGTACGCCTCTTATTGGCTACGAGTCCGACCGAAGCCCCGGCTGTAGAAACTACGGCAAGAGGAAGACGTGGCATTTAGTTGGTAAGTACACAAAGTGAAAGCAGAGCCCTTTGTCTCTCATATATAAATACATCTGTATATGCGCATGGATATGTCTCAGTCAGATAAACCTCTGTGTTCATAGTGTTCAGCAGAGGTTAAGTTTCAACTGCTTTGGTGTTAATGACATTAAATCCATGCGCCATAGAGGGGCGACACTGAGACCCCTGAACAGATGCTGCTGCAGACATTTTCTCCTCCTCTTTAAAGCCTGACTGGCATTCACCATGAAACACCACAATGGGCAGGTCCACTGCAGCACAACCCGCAGCTCTGGTACCAACCAGCCACTACTGTTTGTCCTAAAATGAACACGTTAGATCATGCTCAGTTCTTTGTTGCTAACCTATGAGCATGAATAATAGCTGAGATATTTATAAATAATGTCATACGGTCACCGCTGTCACCGTGACAGCACAGAGTGCAGGTTTTAGTCGTCACTGCACATCAATGACTCGGTGTGTGATTCTCTCAGAGGTCATGTGCCCTGAGAGTCATTAAGCTGCGTTTGAGTGACGTCTTCATTTTTATTTCTTTATTTTTGGGTGTCGTTTTGTTTTAGGGCCTCGTGGACCTGAGACACCAGTCAGTCCTCTGGTCATAGTTACTAACACGTGCTATGGGTAACATACTGTGAGATGCTGTCTGTAGGCAGCATGTGCACAGAGTATGTGTATTCTTATGGCAGTGATAGCCATACTGGGAATAGTGATGTTTTTGAAGATAAGCTGAGTCTTTTCAGTTTTTGCTGAGTGGAAATAAAAGCTGATTGTTTCTGAGCCCAAAACAATCAGCTTAGCCTTTCAGGAGAAACAGTGTTGTGAGCAGATTTACCGCGAAATCTGAAAGCTCTGCTTTTTAGGGTTGGTGTGTAAACTCTCGTGACTACAGACAGAGATCGACGTTCCCACCGTTCCCATTTCAAGTGCATAATCCCAACTATGGTTGCTGCTGGAGACCAAACATCAGAAACATTCAGTTTAGACAAAGTTTGCCTTAAACGCTTCAATCCCACCACAACACACAGAAACACTGCTGGATATGACGTCCCTGGAAAATTAAATCATCTTCATTCAAGTTGGATTTTGTTTAGTTTGATGATAACAGCCGTGAAGTTGTTTATTACTCCAGGACTTTCAGTACATCGACTCGGTTCAGTTAAATGTGAGTGGCTGGTGAGACTTAAAATGCACTTATAAAAATTTAGGGCTAAAGTAAAACATGTGCGTGGATATTGCCCCGTCTCATGACTTTGTTTACCGTGCTATTTTCCAGGAAAGTCTGCCATATGAACCAAAAGGTCAAGGTAGGTTTGCACTGATTAACCACAGTCAGCCTGCTGTGCATGTATACATATACATGGAAAGACTGTGCTCCAACACCTACCGTGGATTTTATTTATCAGGTTCACATGATACGTTTTAACAACTTAACGCTGTGCAAACAAGAGCCCCGTAGGGAAACAGGCTGAGGCTTGTGCATATTGTTGCCTATTGTGTTACCAAAGCAGCTGTCAAGCAGGAACAAAAGCACAGAACTAAAAGCAGCGGTGCTGAGACGTATGAAAGTTTCCCCAGAGTTCTCGTTGGGCGACTGCGTCATCTGGTTGCCAAGCTGCTGTGCAACATCTGCTGAAATAGTCCTGATGCATGCAGAAGGCAGATGAGGGGAAACCAAACCCCTGTTAGCCACTGAGGTCAGCTGTGAAGAGCTGTTCTCATTATGTTCCTCTATGTGCTCATCTGGTACTAGTTAATGGGGAGGGGGTAAATGAAAAACCAATAATACATAGATATGATCCGCGTTGTGTCATCTCTTTGCTTCTGTATGTGTTTACATCCAGGTACACTGAGCGTAGTGCTCTCCTTTGCCTTCATCTTTAACCAGTGTGTGGGCTGCAGCTTCCTCACCCCTCAGTGGGCCAGTCTAATCTACTTCGTCCCATTCATCATCATCTTTCAGTTCGGCTGGGCCGCCACGCAGATCTCTCACCTGTCCCTCATCCCAGAGCTGGTCACTTGTGAGCATGCTAAAGTAGAGCTCACCGCGTACAGGTTAATACACGCGTGCTTTACATGACGAGAATCAAAAGATAGATGCACATCCCAAAGGTTGATGCTGTTCATCTGGATGTTTTCAGTGGCAGAAACTGAAAACATCCAGGAAGTGACCTCACAGCCCAGCGCTCAGTCAGCTGGTTTCAGTCACCTGTTTATAAGGTTGAAACCTGCAGTCAGCTGATGAGGATGAAACGTTTCTCCCACTGAAAACATCCAGATGAACAGAATCACCCTTTTCATGTTTCCTCACCTTGAACGTGCATCACGGTGTGAACGTCCACTCTGTGCTTTGTGTGTGGGAGCAGGTACGCGTTCACAGTGATAGCCAACATCACCGTGTATGGAGTGGCTTACCTGCTGTTTCACGTCCAGGCTGGAGAGGATGAAGACCCTGATTCACTGGGACCAGCAGACATCATCATCTTCAGGGTGAGCAGGCTGACGCGTGGGCATAGCTGCGAGCACAGCACGGTGTAGCAGCATCAGAGTGGGGCTGAAAGCTGTTGGAGTTCAAGCCTCTGGCTCTGCCAGCGTACTCTGTAAGACTGTGAATGTAGATGTGTACTTTGGAAAAAACCCAGGATGTAAATGTCTCTTCCTACACTTGTTTTTGCAGAAAGGTGCACGTTTCTATTAGTTTTTATTCAAGCAGAAAATACAGACCCAGGATTCTTGTGTTTGTTGTTAATGTTATGTTTGTGCTTGGTGCTCCCACCTGCAGTTTTCTGTGTACACGAGCAGATCAGGACAGTGGTGAGGTTTCTCTGGGTTTGTGGCAGCTTTGAACACAAACACTGCTGTATATCCTGCTGCTGCACAAACATGCTTCAGCAGAACTCTGTGCAGGGCTGTGACGGGAAGATTTGCCCCCTCAGCAGATTCATTATTCACTTGGCTTTCTGTGAGTGCTGCCTCCTCGACGCAGTCACAAGATTAAGAAGCTTTGGGTTGATTATCCAGGTTTCCCTCTGTTCTAGAACAAAGCCTCCTTGAACCTAATTACCTTCATTTGCACACAGGAACAGGCAGTAACAGTGTGACAGCAAAGTTGTGTACTTTTCTTTTTTGTATTTATATGGTGACGACTGTACAGACCACATAAAGCCATCAATGATACTTTTGCACTCAGCATATAAAGATGGCGGCCGCGCTGCATCTGGATGATATTTACTGTGTAGATCAGCTTTTAAAGAGGGGAGACGAAGCTCGCCGGCCACAGCAGAAGCTGCCGGGCTGACAGGTGGGACAGAAATGAACAGTCGATAGAAACGGTGATCCCAGGGTTTGATAACTCCGCCCACTCAGGGCAGCAGGAGCTTGTTTGTAGCAGCGATGATGAGGTGTGCCACGCTGTGTGTAATTGCAGAATCTGTCACTAATTGTTTTGGGGATCGGTGTCGTCTTCTCCGTCGTTTTCCACGTGGGAACAAAAGAGAGCAATGGAGCAAGCGAGGAGTCGGAGGAGGCCGAGGGGGAGCGGAGGCCACTGCTGCCGCGCTCCAACACCTTCTCGTCTCTCCTGCAGTGGAAATGCTGGCTGCGACAGCCTTCTTTCTACCAGGTATGGAGCTTTGAATGACTTAAGCACTGACGCCACCTCCACCCGAACCTCTTCAGAATGACGGGAGCAGCTTCCAAGGCTGGGCGGGCGTCAGCGCCCGTTCAGCTTGAGATGTAGGATTTTGATATCGTAGCTGCATCAGCAGACCTGCTCGCTGTGTCTCTGCAGGTGGCCGTGCTCTACATGTCCACCAGGCTGATCGTCAACCTGTCTCAGACGTACATCTCCATGTATCTCATCAACACTCTGGGGCTGCCAAAGGTGACGGGAAATCGTCCAGTTCACCCGTAACACGCTGGGTTGTCGTCACGCGCTCATCTTCTGCTTGTTTTTTCCTCCCAACAGAAGTTCATAGCTACCATCCCATTGGTGATGTACGTGAGCGGCTTCCTGTCCTCCTTTATCATGAAGCCTGTCAGCAAACTCATTGGGAAATGTGTAAGTAAACCAGGTCAGGTTTCTGAAAGCAGCACGAGTGGCTCTGAGGGACTCGCTGCGCTCCTCGCTGTAGAAAACAAAACGTCATATTTGTTCTTGTCAGTCACGCTGACACGATTGCACCACAGAAATGGGGAAGGTGGAGCCTGTGCTGTGTTCACAGTAACAATACTTCATTACTCAGTAACAGGATGTGATTGCTTCTGTATCTGCATCATCAAAAAGGCAGAAGTGGGTCACTGTCATGTGTCTTCTGTCCTCTGATTGGTCCAGCTTACTTACTTCGTGGGCCTGCTGCTGATCATGGCGTTCTCGTATTGGGTGCTGCTGGACGTCACCATGGGTCAGCAGGTATACGGGGCGGCCGTGCTGCTGGGGGCCGGGTCCGCCACCATCCTGGTCATATCGCTCGCCATGACTGCGGAGCTCATTGCAGATCAGACGGTAAGACGTGCGTGAAAGGCCGAGGCGGAGGACGAAGGATCCTGTTGTTTGAGCGAATTTGTTCATCTCTTTGCAGCAAAGCGCAGCGTTCGTGTACGGAGCCATGAGTTTCACTGACAAGCTGGCCAATGGGCTGGCAGTGATGATCATTCAGGCCCTGCATCCCTGCCAGTTAGTGCACACGCACACACACGCACACACACACGCACGCACACACGCACGCACACGCACACACACGCACGCACGCACGCACGCACACTAGAATCTGGCAGAGTGTGTGTGTCCTCCATCCTGATGCCTGAGTGTGAACGCTGCACCACTGTGGCCTCTGTGTCTCGGTGACAGTCTGCTGAGAATCATTGAGGTTTTTATTGTTAATTAAAGCAAAATTAAAACCCTTAAAACTGATGTCAGTTAACTAAAACTCTGCAGATGTGATCAGTGTCAGGTTGTAGTACGACTTGGTTACTTGTTCTGATCATTGGCGTCAGATAGAAACAGTAAACATGTCAAACAGTTACATGTGCACACGTCCGGTACTGTGCTGCTAGGACACACACGTGTGTGTGTGTGTTTAAAAAGAACCCATCCTGACAGTAAACTCTTCTGTGTGTGTGTGTCTGTGTGTGTGTGTGTCTGTGTGTGTGTGTGTCTGTGTGTGTCTGTGTGTGTGTGACAGCACTGTGGTGTGCTGTCCTGCCTGTGTGTGGTTCTACCATTACATCATGGTCATCGTAACGGGAGGCGTTTCCATCGTCGCAGCTTTGGCCCTTTGCTCCATCCTCATCTGGCCAATCAAGATCAGAGGGCGTAAGTCTCTCTCTCTCTCTCACACACACACACACTCACACACACACACACACACACACACACACAGTGTTTCTTGTGCGTCTTCACCTTTTCACTGTGTGTGTTTGCAGGTGCTCTGCCAATCATCTCCAGTGAAGCAAATGGAATCAACTGACAGGGCTCCTCCCACATCATCTCACCACGGGGAACTTTTTCAGGGAACGGCAGGAATCCTGTGGGACTTCCTGACCCGCTGCTGAAACCAAGAAGCTTTCTGTTTTTAAACTGAGATTTGCATCCTTTCATAACCTTGTTTTGTCTTCATTTTCCAACAAACCTCTGGCGTCGGACTACAGGCCAGCAAACACGTGCACAGCTGCACCTGCACTGCTTTAAAGAATTGAGTCGCACAATAAGCTAGTTTGTAATGATTTTTGAGTACAGTGGCTGCAGCTGATTTCCTCTCACCTCTGACCCCCATGATTTTCACTGTGCACATGACAGGCCCGGCTCTGCAGCACTTATTTCCTTTTACTACACGGGGTCAGCCTGAAATTCCCTAAATGTGAATGAAGCCACTACACGGAGTTTGGAAAATGATGAGCAAACAGTTGTGCTCCTTAAACAGACATCAAACATGTTTCACACGTGCACTGTGCAGGAGAGCAGGGCTGGCTGCATGTCGCATTAATGTCCTGGATGACAAAGGGAACCGAGCCCCTGCTCGGAGGAGGACGTGAACGCCGTTCGGTGTCCTCAGCAGTAAAATCTTCCCCAGGTTTCACTAAAAGAGTCATTCCACTACCCCCCGCTACCATTGGACACACAAGGCCGTCTGTACAGCGTGCAGGCTGACGGCGAGGAGGAGGATGCACAGACGACACTAATACAAGCGTTTACCTCGAAGACGTTTGACTGGACTCGCTCAGTGACGCAGGTCAGAGGACGTCCCTGCTGAGCTTCACCGGCTTGTTTCCAGTTGTGCTGTCCTGGAATTTGTCCCTCAAATGTTATGTAAACTGGAATCAAATGGAAGATGAATCACGTTTGTAATTAAGTGAGTTGATGAGCAGAGCTGTGTCTGACATTTAAACGCTTCAAAGGGATCAAATGTATTTGATGTGTGCATAGGAGGGAAGGTGGTGTTGGACCAGAGCTTTGTAATGATCAGCAGGACCTTTTTACTTTGTCTTCTACCTGTGTGATAAATCCTTATTAAACAGGAGTCATTCCTCTGGTACGTTCTTCTTCTCAGCTGTGAACAGTTGCTACAGACGTCTGTCCCCGAACAGAAGCTGGCAGGTTATAATATTCATACAGTATGAAACCGCTGCTTCTAATTACAGCCAGTTTTATGCTGCGACCCCTCGACCGTAACAGAGCTCACTATAACTCAGGGGTGTCCAGCTCCAGGCCTGGAGGGTCCTGCAGGTTTAGATCTGACCCTGGGTCAGCACACCTGAATGTCACAGTTCATTCCCAGGTCTCTGGAGAACTTCAGGACATGTTGAGGTCATTTAGCCATTTAAATCAGCTGTGATGGCTCGAGGACACGTCTAAAGCCTGCAGGCCCCCCAGGCCTGGAGCTGGACACCTCTGGTGTAACTACTGATATTGTCACCCACTCCCACTCAGTCTGATTTAAACTTCATCATCACTCACGATGCAACCGGAAACCTGCACCTCCCAACACGTGCAACCACACGCAGCCCGCAACGCCTGAAAGGCGTGGAAGGTCCTACGGGTCATAGATTTCCCACAGTGGAGCAACTCCCCACCAGCTGTGATCATAGCTTTGAGTCTGTCTTCACGTGTCCCAGCACCAAACACACTTATTCACATCACCAACACGGTGCAGCGTGGACCATCGACGAGTGGCACGCACATCCACGCACCGTTTCTGCTCTGGCAGCTCCGTATGCTCCGCCCCTCCTCCGCACACGCCCACATCAAAGTGCAACCTGAACTGTTGCTATTCTCATCCCACCTTCACACACACGTATCCTGTTTCTGCTGACCTTCCTTTGTCGTTCTGTCCCTCCACCTCTGCAGAGGCTCCACCCTAAAACCTTTGACTGTAGACCTCAGCACGTCTCGTGTGCCCAGCACTTTCACAAGCGTCTGTGTCCCTGCAGAGCACAGCTCTTCTCCTAGCTCCCATCCTGTGTTTTCTCCATAGACCATAGGTGTCAAACTCTGGCCCGCGGGCCAGATTTGGCCCGCAGCCTAATTACATTTGGCCCGCGAAGCCATACCAAATGACTATCAGAGCTGGCCTGCTGGTATTACACTGCTAATATATATATTGTTTAGTATTAAGCTTTGCTTGTTCCATATTCAGTTTTCCAGCACAACGTGTTTGAGTCCATAAGAAAAGATTCATTCTCATATCTGGAGGAATAAATATATTTCAATAAATATTAACGTTAGCCCGCGACTTTGTTCCAGTTTTGAATTTTGGCCCACTGTGTGTTTGAGTTTGACACCCCTGCTGTAGACGGTGCAGTTCCTGTACTCCATCAACACCCAAGCAAACGGCTCTGCTGTTTCTTGGTGCTTCCTCCATCTCCAGTGTCACCACAGATGCTGACCGCCCTCCATCAGCGACATGTAGCCGCTGCTGCTGAGCTCTTTATAGATGAGAGCTCTATGACAGAGGTGCTGTCACCGCCATCTATGGGACGAGATCCCGAAATAAAGGAATGAATCACGTCCGCAAGACGAAATGTGAAAGACGGAGGTGAAAGTGTGAAAATGGGAAAAACCAAACGATTAAATGTAAAAACAAACAAACAAACAGGTTGATGTGAAATCTGTGATAACGACAAACAACACGAAGCTTTGAATTGTGTAGTTTTATTGCTGTTGTGAGGCTGCAGAGCTGCCAGCAGCAGCTCTCAGCAGGCAGCGCGATGCGCAGCGCGGCTTTAACGCTGCTGTCAGGGAGCGCTGGCGTTCATCTTCTCCTGGCAGCCGTCCCAGAAGCTCTGAAGTCTGTTGTCTTTGTTGCTGCAGAAGTCGGTGAAGTCTCTGAGCAGCCGGTCCGCCAGCCGCTCGTCGCCCAGCACTCCGGTTCTCCACGCTTTGGTCAGCATGGTGTTGTAGGCCCAGTAGTAGCCCACCCTCTCCTCCCCTCCGAACGGGCCCTGGCTGTTGGAGGTGGTGGAGTTTCTACGGCGGCGCTGCTGCCCGCTCGAATACTTCCTCTTAGCGTACGGCAGCTGCAGGAACACGGTGCCTGAAACGAGGCGGTGAAACTGGTCAGCTTCCCACAAACACAGTGGGTGTCTGTGCTGTGACGGGACTAACCTGTGACGTGGATGTACTGAGGCTTGTTCTCAGACGGGAAATTAAAGGTGGAAGCAGAAAACTTGTCATGCACGAAGCCAAACCTGGTAGAAAGAGTACAGTGTTCACACAAAGTGAAGCATGATGGAGAACATTAAGCTGAAAATCCTAAACTCTAAGTCTGATTTCAGGAAAGGGGCCGAGTTGTAAACGTAGAACGACACGATGAGCGCTGGCTTCACGCTGCCACAGAGCACAAACCTCACAGGAAAGTAACATGAAGCAAGCGCCTCTTTCTTCCACACAGCTTCTGATCGTTTCATCTCCTGCCCCATCACGTGTTCGTGTTTACTCGAGTCTGTCCGTTTAGATTCACGGCTGTTATAAGTAACCATGTTTAGAGTTAGCAGCTAAAGCTAATCGGCTTGTATCCAACGTCAAGTTAGCGCAACAGGGTCAGCCAAGGTTTACATGTGAGATTCAAACACGATAAAGCCGTAGGTCGATAGAATAACAGGAAGTCAAAGAAACACTGAAATGGCTGAAACAAAGAGCAGAACATTCATGAATCTAACGCTGTGGAGTGTTTCTAACAGATCACAGAAGCCTGCGTGTCAAAACTAGAAGCAACAGAAGAGTAATGCATGTTTCTTTACATGTTTAGCCCTGCAGCAGCTAACGCAGCGCTCCATGTGTAACTGACAGCACAGTGCAGACAGCGACTACAACCTGTAGAGGACGGCCTCCTGAAAGAGCTGCATCCTGTCCCAGTACGTCTCCGGTTCAAACCCTGTGTGATGACAGGACACATGTTGTCACTGAGCCACATGGACGCACACGAAAGACTCGTTCAGAGAGGCGGGAACCTTCAAAAAGGTTGTCGCTGCCATTCTTCAGCAGGCAGTGGACGTTCAGAGGAATGAAGAGCTGCGCTCTCAGCGGGTCTCCGTACAGGCAGGACGTCAGAGCGAAGGGAACTTCCAGCACCGGCACCAACAGGAAACCACAGGACGCCGCCTTCCTGTGCCAGCCTTGGACCTGATGGACAGTGACCGTTAAAACCTGTGAATCAGACACTTCCTCTGGGCTCATGTAAAGATTATGGCTGCCTGACGGCTCTTATTTTTCACACTCTCAAAGCACAGCAGTAAATCTGTCACACCGTCACTGTGCTCCAGTGCAGCGGGTGTGTTTGTAGCTGTTCTCTGTGGAGCTCAAACGTACGACCTGCAGCGTCACTGTGCACAGCCACACAAACGATTCACTTTACTCGGCCTGTCTCCCCTCGGTGTGGTTCATTCATCACATAATGACACAGTGACACTCCCACAGACAGTGTCTGTGCTCTCACAGCATTCATGTTTCTATTCTGCTACAGCAGCACATGTACATACTGCATGTATACTCTGTGCACACCATGCATCAAACAGAGCTGAGCTGCAGTTTGGACGTTAGAGGGATGCACACGCTGGCTTTGACTGCAGCGCTGCTTTGAACCAGGACACGTGCTTACCATTTCAAAGAGCACTGCAGCAGTGACGGCCATCCAGTGCAGCTTGATCTCAAAGGCAGCGTTGAGGGAGAAGTTGCCGTGGTAATAACAGCTGCACCACTCAGTTCGGTCACTGCGGTTGTTGACGTCCACGTCTAGAGTGACCGTCTTCTGCTCTGGAACTGTAGCAGCTACAGGACACGTGGACAAGGGTGGGAAAACAGGAAGACGGGAGACAAAGCAGCAAAGAAAAGGAGAGGCTGAGGCATGATGAAGAGCACAGCTGCTGACGGCTTCATGGACGACCCTCCAAGGTTGGATCGACACTGACTGACGCTCTGTTTTCTAGATTACACACCAGCTTTGAATAAGTATTCATATACAGTCTGGTATGTGAGCCAGCACTTATTACCAACTAATGTGTTGATATACTATTTTTGTTTCTTAATTCTGAATATTTATATGGAAGACTGAAGCTCCAGATGTGGACCGTTTAGTGCACATGGCTGCACAGATACAGGAACCTCTGCAAACTGGCACCAGCTTTATCACTGTGCTAACATTCATGTTTCCAGGTACGGGCGCATTATTCCAGCTCCTGGATGCAAAGTTTAAGCCAGTCCAGCTGCAAAACAGCAATGTTTTAACAAATGATGCATTTAATGGCTGCAGGAAGCAAGAAACAAGCATGAGTGCAGGCAGCAGAGGGACAGGTGAGGACAACGCACACCACAGCACTAGTAACCCACAGCCACTGACACCACAGCGTGCACCGAGACTCCACACCACCAGTGCAACTACTGCTGCTTATGCACTAACCACACAGCATGCACTGAGGGGGCTATTTGATCACATGGATACTATTAGAACTACAGGTAGTGTGCATGCACTGCAGAACACAACGCCAGCTGTCCCCGTGCAGATATGCAGGCGCCCGTGAGGCCAGCTGAGCCCTGCATCTGTGTCAGTGACGGCGCAGGGGGAGGACGATGTCAGGGACAAACACGAATGATGGTAAATGAGGTTTGGATGTTACGTCTGTGGGTTTTACATGTAGGCTCGTCGTTTTCAGTTTGGGGTGCAGTACAGCATCGTCTGTTAATCTACGAAAACTGCAAATACATGCAAAGAAGAAGCAGAAGCACACTGTGCATCAGGGCCACTGACTGCAGTCACACATCGATTCACTGCTGTGCTACAGTTGTCTGTGTGTGTGAGGACTGCTGCTACAAAAACTGAAGGAACAAAGGAAATGTGTGCAAACTGAAAACCACGAGTGTTGATGCATCCAAGGCCAACAGCTGGAGGGTGCAGAGTTGAGCAGATGTTGGCCGTGATGCTACAGCCATAATCCAATCCTAAATAACTATCAGAGGCTACAGGCACTCAGGATTTCCCCTTTGGCTTGTGCAGCACTGGACCAACATCCCCAAACAAATGCAGCCTGTTCACCTTTGGTGACACGCTGGGCTCAGCCGGCCCCCTGAGGCAGGCTGCAGTACGATCTGCATCAGACTGCATTAGACGGTGTGGGTCGGGCTGGGTGTACCTAGCAGTGCAGCGGCCTGGCTGCGTCCTCCAAAGCTGCGGCTGAAGGAGCTGTGCCTACTTGCGTAGGAAGCTGGTCGGCTGGGCAGCCAGGGCAGGAGGAAGGCCGGGAGGTCGCAGGGGCGCCGCTCCTCCAGCACGAAGGCCACCTCGAACCACTTTCTTTGGAACAGGGAAAAATCCTCTAGTGCTGCAGTGGACCAGCCCCCGCCTGCAGCGGTGGAGAGCGGGGGGGTGGCGCCTACAGGGGAAACGGCTGTATGAGAATAACCACACGTTTAAAATGTATTCGCCGAGTTAAAAGGATGTTTGTCCGTGTGCCTGTTCACTCACCGTCCTTCTCTCCCACTATCCTGTAGAAGTAGAAGCCGTAGACAAAGGTGCGCATGGCTTCCCCCGAGGCGTGCGTCACCAAACCTTCATCCAACATTTTCTACATAGAAGTCAGTTTATGGTCACTACATTCAGATGACATGGACAGAGGAGAGTGGCTGCAAGCCGAGCCCTCATAATGTCCTCCAGATTCCTCACAGCTGTGGCCCTCAGGTGTCACCCTCACCACAAAACTGACCTTTCACTTTGCATTTTAGGGCCACAGACCTTGTTTACATAAAGTATCGTCTGTTTTTGAGCGAAAATAAAACGAGACAAGAAAATGTTCAGATCATTTTGACTGTCTGATGAACCACAGAGTGCTGTGTGTTGAACTCCAGTGAGAAAGGTTTCTTTGAAGCATTTATAAAAGTTAAATGGCAGCACATAATCACAGCTGTGGCCCTCAGGGGTCAAACTTGTCCTCATCTGGTTTGATTGATACTTAATTAATATGAGGTGGATTTTTCCCCACTTTTAATTAAAACTTAATTCAAACATTTTGACACTATTTTTATTGCATTTCAAATCGAAGTCTGATAAAACCTGATTTATACCAAATGTTTGTTTTCAGGTAAAAAATAAATTTAATGATCAGTTATTGTGATTATTGTTTCACAGCCAGAGTCGGCTGCTTTGACAGATGATCACAGACGGGTTTATGTCAAAGTTCATTTAGAAAGCTGTTTTTAAACTACTTCTAATCACATCTGTTGTCCTCTGGGCTCAAAAAGGCTCCGTTTGCTTTGACTGTTTATAAAGCAACAAGTATAAAATATCATCCATCTCTGTTTCAAGGATTTATTCAACTTTATTCCAACTCATTACCTGATGATCTTCTATTGTGTCTTCATCATGAAATGATATCACTTTTTCAGCATGAAAACTTCCCTGCCAGACTCAGGATGTCATAAACTGGCCGTAGCGACTCTGCTGGATGCACGGCAGTAAGAATCAACACACCCACACACAGCAAAAGTATTCAGCCCCCTTGAACTTTCCCACATTTTGTCACATTACAGCCACAAACATGAATCAATGTTATTGGAATTCCAGGTTAAAGACCAGCACAAAGTGGTGCACACGTGAGAAGTGGAACCAAAATCATACATGATTCCAAACATCTTTACAAATAAATAACTGCAAAGTGGGGTGTGCGTAATTATTCAGCCCCTTTGGTCTGAGTGCAGTCAGTTGCACATAGACATTGCCTGATGAGTGCTAATGACTAAATAGATGCACCTGTGTGTGATCTAATGTCAGTACAGATACAGCTGCTCTGTGACGGCCTCAGAGGTTGTCTGAGAGAATATTGGGAGCAACAACACCATGAAGTCCAAAGAGCACACCAGACAGGTCAGGGATAAAGTTATTGAGACATTTAAAGCAGGCTTAGGCTACACAAAGATTTCCCAAGCCTTGAACATCCCACGGAGCACTGTTCAAGCCATCATTCAGAAATGGAAGGAGTATGGCACAACTGTAAACCTACCAAGACAAGGCCGTCCACCTAAACTCACAGGCCGAACAAGGAGAGCGCTGATCAGAAATGCAGCCAAGAGGCCCATCTACAGCTCAGGTGGGGGAATCTGTCCATAGGACAACTATTAGTCGTGTACTGAACAAAGTTGGCCTTTATGGAAGAGTGGCAAGAAGAAAGCCATTGTTAACAGAAAACCATAAGAAGTCCCTCGTTGTCCCTCCTTGTTTGTCATTGAGTTGGCTGTAGAGCAGGTCGTCTGCTAATTGGATGGTTGTTGGTTCAATCTCTGTGTGCTTTAGTCTGGAGTTCTTACCAAGGTGTCCTTGGGCAAGTTACTGAACCCCAACTTGGTCTCTGATGCATCCATTGGCATGTGAACGTTAAAAAGCAGAATAGAAGCAGAATACATGGTGTATAATGCTTTCAGTGCTCGAGTAGAAAAGCAACTGAAGGAGTATGGGACCTGGCGAACGCACTTTTCTCCTCTCCCTTATCTTCCCTGCTTATGTCCTTGTCTAGTCTCGTGTTTTTTGTATTACTTTTCCCTGGAACACTCTCTCACAGTCTGTTCTCTAAAACCTAAAAGAGGAATTATGGGTTGGATCAACTGGTCCCTAAATGCAATTGACACCCCTTTCTCAACGAGAAGTCTGGGCTCGGGTGAGCCCGAGTGCTGAAGATATCTAACTATTCGGAACCATGGTAACAGGGTTCTGGTTGATCGGAGCTGGCTTGGCCCTGACTTATCGAAGAATTAAGGAAGCGGAACCGGCTGTTCAAACCCCCACAAGGCTGCCCGCTGGGATTGAAACGATGGGAGAGGCTCAGAATAAGATCTCTGACTGCAGACTGGATGACATCTTGGGGAGGCTCACTGTGGTTGTGAGTTCTCAGAATCGGCTCCTTGAGCACAAGAAATGACAACATCACAGAACGCAAGTATGAGAGCTCACGGCTCTCCAACGGGAGATTGAGAGACCAGTGTTGGACTGTAGAACTGCTTTGAAATTCATATGAGCTGTTTGCACTAAAGTAAAAACCTCCATCACTTTTGTGGATACCCCTTCGGCACCAGCCGTGGGCTCAAGGCTGGAGCCGAACAACAACCCCCTGATAACGACTGTGTTTAGACTGTTCTTCCCATTCCATGCAAGCCCACCTGGGTTGGCTGGAAGACTGTTTACTTAGCCTAGCAGGGAGGAGGACACTGACTCAGCTGAACTCTGGACACGCACACACATACATATACTGATACTGATACTGATAAGCACTCACTGACGCATCACCCTCCCTACCCCGGATCCAACGCCACCTCCAACGCTTACCTCCCCTCTGATGTGGACATCGGGTCAGTTGGAGGCGCAGTCGAAGATTGCAGCGGTCCCAGATCAGATGTACACACTGGAACTCTTTGCCATGTTGCTGTCTGTGTTTATTGTGCTGTGGTGTGTTGATATCTGTGCATTCCTGTATTATCCTTCTGTGTTACACATTTCGATGTTTTTTTCCTCGCCTGACCTGTCTCCCCAATGTGATGTTTGTATTGTATGTATTGTACGGTCGGCAAGGTCTGTCATCTCGGTTGTGGGCAAAAGACCTGCAGCTGACAAATAAAGGCTCTCTCATCTCATCATCTCTTTCTTGATCTTCATCATAACTGAAGTGGAAGATGTGTAGTCCTCTGACACATCTTCTATTTCACTTCATAGCCTTCTTCCACTCCTGTGGGTGGGTGATGTGGGGGCTTCTTCAGAGAAAGGGTAGCATGTGCTCTAAATATTGGCAACATTTTCTTTATCTTCTAACTCTGGATCTTCCTGACCATTGATTCTTCCTCATTATACTAGAGGACAATATGTGCTTTGTTCTGCTGCTCATCATTTTCCACAACATGGTAATTTTTTTACTTTTCATACTTTCTGTGTATGCATCACTGTAGGGTCGACCTTACAACATGAAGCACCTCGAGGCGACTGTTGTTGTGATTTGGCGCTGTGTAAACAAATTGTGTTGTTGGTAAGTGGCCTGTATTTGTATAGCGCTTTACTAGTCCCAACTCTTGCGCCACGATCTTGTTGTTGTTCTTGTTACACATCAGTGATCAAAGATGTGTGAAAGCAGTTTGGTGTGACAATGTGGCCATTGGCAACACATTGGCAACACATTGGCAACACATTGGCAACACATTGGCAACACATTGGCAACACATTGGCAACACATTGGCAACACATTGGCAACACATTGGCAACACATTGGCAACACATTGGCAACACATTGGCAACACATTGGCAACACATTGGCAACACATTGGCAACACATTGGCAACACATTGGCAACACATTGGCAACACATTGGCAACACATTGGCAACACATTGGCAACACATTGGCAACACATTGGCAACACATTGGCAACACATTGGCAACACATTGGCAACACATTGGCAACACATTGGCAACACATTGGCAACACATTGGCAACACATTGGCAACACATTGGCAACACATTGGCAACACATTGGCAACACATTGGCAACACATTGGCAACACATTGGCAACACATTGGCAACACATTGGCAACACATTGGCAACACATTGGCAACACATTGGCAACACATTGGCAACACATTGGCAACACATTGGCAACACATTGGCAACACATTGGCAACACATTGGCAACACATTGGCAACACATTGGCAACACATTGGCAACACATTGGCAACACATTGGCAACACATTGGCAACACATTGGCAACACATTGGCAACACATTGGCAACACATTGGCAACACATTGGCAACACATTGGCAACACATTGGCAACACATTGGCAACACATTGGCAACACATTGGCAACACATTGGCAACACATTGGCAACACATTGGCAACACATTGGCAACACATTGGCAACACATTGGCAACACATTGGCAACACATTGGCAACACATTGGCAACACATTGGCAACACATTGGCAACACATTGGCAACACATTGGCAACACATTGGCAACACATTGGCAACACATTGGCAACACATTGGCAACACATTGGCAACACATTGGCAACACATTGGCAACACATTGGCAACACATTGGCAACACATTGGCAACACATTGGCAACACATTGGCAACACATTGGCAACACATTGGCAACACATTGGCAACACATTGGCAACACATTGGCAACACATTGGCAACACATTGGCAACACATTGGCAACACATTGGCAACACATTGGCAACACATTGGCAACACATTGGCAACACATTGGCAACACATTGGCAACACATTGGCAACACATTGGCAACACATTGGCAACACATTGGCAACACATTGGCAACACATTGGCAACACATTGGCAACACATTGGCAACACATTGGCAACACATTGGCAACACATTGGCAACACATTGGCAACACATTGGCAACACATTGGCAACACATTGGCAACACATTGGCAACACATTGGCAACACATTGGCAACACATTGGCAACACATTGGCAACACATTGGCAACACATTGGCAACACATTGGCAACACATTGGCAACACATTGGCAACACATTGGCAACACATTGGCAACACATTGGCAACACATTGGCAACACATTGGCAACACATTGGCAACACATTGGCAACACATTGGCAACACATTGGCAACACATTGGCAACACATTGGCAACACATTGGCAACACATTGGCAACACATTGGCAACACATTGGCAACACATTGGCAACACATTGGCAACACATTGGCAACACATTGGCAACACATTGGCAACACATTGGCAACACATTGGCAACACATTGGCAACACATTGGCAACACATTGGCAACACATTGGCAACACATTGGCAACACATTGGCAACACATTGGCAACACATTGGCAACACATTGGCAACACATTGGCAACACATTGGCAACACATTGGCAACACATTGGCAACACATTGGCAACACATTGGCAACACATTGGCAACACATTGGCAACACATTGGCAACACATTGGCAACACATTGGCAACACATTGGCAACACATTGGCAACACATTGGCAACACATTGGCAACACATTGGCAACACATTGGCAACACATTGGCAACACATTGGCAACACATTGGCAACACATTGGCAACACATTGGCAACACATTGGCAACACATTGGCAACACATTGGCAACACATTGGCAACACATTGGCAACACATTGGCAACACATTGGCAACACATTGGCAACACATTGGCAACACATTGGCAACACATTGGCAACACATTGGCAACACATTGGCAACACATTGGCAACACATTGGCAACACATTGGCAACACATTGGCAACACATTGGCAACACATTGGCAACACATTGGCAACACATTGGCAACACATTGGCAACACATTGGCAACACATTGGCAACACATTGGCAACACATTGGCAACACATTGGCAACACATTGGCAACACATTGGCAACACATTGGCAACACATTGGCAACACATTGGCAACACATTGGCAACACATTGGCAACACATTGGCAACACATTGGCAACACATTGGCAACACATTGGCAACACATTGGCAACACATTGGCAACACATTGGCAACACATTGGCAACACATTGGCAACACATTGGCAACACATTGGCAACACATTGGCAACACATTGGCAACACATTGGCAACACATTGGCAACACATTGGCAACACATTGGCAACACATTGGCAACACATTGGCAACACATTGGCAACACATTGGCAACACATTGGCAACACATTGGCAACACATTGGCAACACATTGGCAACACATTGGCAACACATTGGCAACACATTGGCAACACATTGGCAACACATTGGCAACACATTGGCAACACATTGGCAACACATTGGCAACACATTGGCAACACATTGGCAACACATTGGCAACACATTGGCAACACATTGGCAACACATTGGCAACACATTGGCAACACATTGGCAACACATTGGCAACACATTGGCAACACATTGGCAACACATTGGCAACACATTGGCAACACATTGGCAACACATTGGCAACACATTGGCAACACATTGGCAACACATTGGCAACACATTGGCAACACATTGGCAACACATTGGCAACACATTGGCAACACATTGGCAACACATTGGCAACACATTGGCAACACATTGGCAACACATTGGCAACACATTGGCAACACATTGGCAACACATTGGCAACACATTGGCAACACATTGGCAACACATTGGCAACACATTGGCAACACATTGGCAACACATTGGCAACACATTGGCAACACATTGGCAACACATTGGCAACACATTGGCAACACATTGGCAACACATTGGCAACACATTGGCAACACATTGGCAACACATTGGCAACACATTGGCAACACATTGGCAACACATTGGCAACACATTGGCAACACATTGGCAACACATTGGCAACACATTGGCAACACATTGGCAACACATTGGCAACACATTGGCAACACATTGGCAACACATTGGCAACACATTGGCAACACATTGGCAACACATTGGCAACACATTGGCAACACATTGGCAACACATTGGCAACACATTGGCAACACATTGGCAACACATTGGCAACACATTGGCAACACATTGGCAACACATTGGCAACACATTGGCAACACATTGGCAACACATTGGCAACACATTGGCAACACATTGGCAACACATTGGCAACACATTGGCAACACATTGGCAACACATTGGCAACACATTGGCAACACATTGGCAACACATTGGCAACACATTGGCAACACATTGGCAACACATTGGCAACACATTGGCAACACATTGGCAACACATTGGCAACACATTGGCAACACATTGGCAACACATTGGCAACACATTGGCAACACATTGGCAACACATTGGCAACACATTGGCAACACATTGGGGTCGTTTTTGACCCCTGAGGACAGCAGGTGTTAGTAAATCCAATAACAACCCCATAAATAAATCAAATGACTTAAAACTTATTCCGATCATGTATAGCATAGTACTGAATAACTCCTGTTATCTTCAGACCATTTGATGAATAAAAAACACATTTTTGATGAAAAAGATTTCTTTTCGGGTCAAAAATGACTCGAGGACAACACAAGGGTTCAAGCAGCAGCTTAGATCTGCCGTGCTCGTCTTCACAGCCTGGCTGAGCTAACACGGCGGGGCCGTCCTTCCTGGTGCGGCGAAGATCCTCCATTAACAAACAGCTTTGCTACATCGTATCTGACTATTGGAGCCACATGCAGGCTGCAAACTAACGGCGTGGCCTACACTGCAGTTATGACTCACACTCTAATCAGCAGCAACAAACATCCTCCATCTCGTCACATTGAATCAAAGTTGGCACCAGGAAGTCCTACCTGCATGATATCCACCGCCATCCCCTGTGTGGCCACACCCTCCACGTTAGTGACCAGCCAATGAACCACTTCTGCGCTGATAAAGCAGTTGAGCGGCAGGCCCTTCTGCTCTGGGAGAAGCTGTACGCCCGTCCTGTAATGCAACCACACAGACAAATCACTGCAGAGAGTAATAGAGCAGGGCGATATGACCAAAAATACTCATCACCATATACAGTTGAAAATTTGCGATAACCATATAATTGACCCTAGACAAAATACTTTACAACTCCACAACTTTATTAGTGCAAAAACCCCATCAATGTATTTTCACTTAAACAAGCAGCTGTTTTTTATGTGCATTAAAGTTATATAAACTTTAACAGTGCAAACTCCTCGCTGACAGTTTAACCAAAAGGCGTTTCCAGTGGAAACTGGCCGACACATCCTCAGCATAACCATGTATAACATCCACAAAACTTAAAAAGAGGTTATACACACACAGTACGGTAATATTATGTTGAAGCACAGTACGTATCACTCCGCGAGGCTCCGCCTACGATAGCCGTAATGCTCCGACAATCCATCAAGCGGTGCGGCTTCGTAGCTTAGCAAAGTCGTACTGAAACATTTGACAGATTTTCGAGCGCCGTGTACATAAAACCGTTTCGAGGTCAGTAAACACAACCAGAGTTCATACATAAGGCACACGGGATTATAAGGGGCTCTGTCGACTTTCAGACAAATCAAAGGATTGATTTTAAGTGCGCCATATTTTCCAAACAACACGGTAATAACGACGGCCCGCTAGCATGCGCTACCAAAAATAGTGCTTTGTTGTGTATCTGACGGACGAAAGCTAAACCAGTTCCACACCAGTGAAGCTGCAGCGTTTTACAAACCAGTTCAGGTTCATGGTTTCACTCAACGATCCGCTTTCGCTCTTCTCATTCTGCGTCGCCGCCATGATTTTTCCGCCATGTGCGTATGTAAACAAAGGCACTGCGCATGTGCATTTTACCTATATTCTATCGCCATCATTTTCTTATCGTTGCCCAACATTACACCGGTGTTACCGTGAACGGTATGATATGGCCCCGCCCTAGACTGAAACAAACTGGCACTTTTCATTTGGAAGTTCAGATTGTTAGAAATGTTCTTCTTATCTCACCTGCAGATATCCAGCGACCACAAGAACCCTGAAGTATGTTTTTATCTGAGCACGTTAGTTTTGGCCATTCCTGCTGGCAGTGGCCCACGGGGAGACACACGTGCTAACGTTTCATAGATTTTCCTCCGTTATCGTACCGACTCATTGGTCCCAAACAATCAGGAGACATTAAAAAGGAATCTTACGTGGGATGTTTGATCGCTTCCAGGATCTCCATGAGTGTGGAGGAAGAGGACAGAGAGAGGACTCCTGCTGCAGACTGCCCACTGTGAACACATCAGTGAGTGGAATTAGCAGCTCCGTGCACTGAAGTCACGATACAAAATAACGTGGGCGTTTCCTCTACACGAGGCGCTAAAAGCAACGGTCTCAGTTTAACCACATTCTACAAACTGTTTTTCTGACAAGTGTTGACCTCATGAAAACTTGGATGAGCTTAATGTTTCTAAAGTATCCGAGTACATAAAAGAGCAGGTCACCTGACGTCGGTGCTGCAGGCTGCAGCTTCTCCTGTAGGCTGCGCTGCTGCTCCGGGCTGAACTCCTCTGTCTGCAGCCTCGCTCGTCTCAGCCGCCAGCTACAGTCGCACACGTCACAAAGGTTTCCCACATTACACACTGTTCGTCACTCTGGTGGTATCTGCACATGCCGACGGTGTCAGCCACACCGACACAAAGGACGCGTGTGGGTCTGCACAGCAATGAGCCGTTTAACACAAAGTCATCTGTTCCCACAGCGGGATGAGACAGGATGTCATTCCCAGTGTGCTTCATGGCTGATGGAAAGCTACCTTTGTGTTCAGGTGCTGAGACAGCAGCTCACAGGAGCTGTGCTTGGAGGCAACGCTGCAGATAATAATGTTTTAGTTGCCTCATCCCAAGCTGTGGCCTAAATGACAGTTTTCTGCTTTCCTCAGCTGGAAAACAAGAGTTGAGATGAAACTTTGATACAAGCTCAGCTAAAATGTAGTTTTGTTTTTTTAAATGTCAAACATTGGAAAACAACACAAACCTTTTTTCTAACAGCCAATGGCTCAGCATGTTTGTGCTCTCGGCTCATGGTGAACATGAATAAAAACATCAAACAAAAAAGTCGCTTCAAACTGTAGAAACGGAGATTTCTACGGGGCTGTCAACGTTAACGTGTTAGCACGTGTTAGTCCGTCTGCAGCGGAGTGGACGCACTTCATACAAACTGCCTGAGACTCTGACAGACGCATTTCAGGGATTTTGGGTCGTTCTGCGCTGCAGACGGTTCATTGTGTTGACAGTTTGAATTGCGTAACCGTGACGACGGACTAACACGTGTTAACACGTTAACAGCCCTAATTTCTACATGTCAATATATGGACCCCAAGTGGCCCCCGGGCCACGAGTTTGACACCCCTGCTCTATAGTTGGTCTCTCTGTGTTTGTACATCATTAATGGAAAGCACCAGCGTAAGGACAATACATGAACAGATGTGGTCAGGTATAACAGACATGTGCACACCATCAAACATCTGCATGTACAGGCACCACGTGAGGAAACAGGACGGGCTGAGAAACTGAATGTTAGTGATGCAGAACCGGCTGTGACAGAAACTGCACTGGATTATTACTAATCTGACACTAGATTCAATGCAATAAGCAGCCATAAAACATGCAAACAAACGTGATCCCAGTGCGAGGAGGTCTCAGCAAACATCACTACGAGCACTGCTGCAAAGCATGCTCAGGCAGCGACACAGCAAACGACGCACACGTGCACACCCAGCATCCCCGATACTAACCTGAGAGTGACAGATGTAGGAGGAACGAGGGCTACGTATAAAATCCAAAATAAAGGCCGCGTCCTGTCAGCATACAGGAAGAACACAAGCCAGGATCAAACACCCAAAGCAACAGGAACCAAACAGATGACGGCAGGAAGCACATGGAAGGAGAGAAAGCAAGAGCTGCACACCAAAGCACCATAAACGCACACGTGTCTGCTCAGCGTGAAGCAAAAGGACGTGTTCTGCCGGGCGCACACATCCTCACCTTGCGGGGGCTGTCTACGTATGTGGGAGCTGCGGTCACACTTGCAGGGTCACCGACGGCTGCTGAGGGCTTCGCCGTCTCCTCCAGTGTCCTGACACGAAGCACAACATTTATAAAGACTGACACGCTGCACAGCAAACCACAGAATAATTACATAGCCCTAAAGTTCTGTGAAGAACCATGAACGTGATACAAGGCTCAGACAGCCACAGGTCCAGGGGACACGCACTTCTGGTTCTGCTCCATCTCCAGCAGGGCTGATAAGGCTGACGTGCCCTTCTTGCCCTGTGGTGGCGCCACGGGCTCAGCGGGGTACGGAGAGAGCGGGCTGGTCACCTGGAGCCCTTTGAGGGGCGCACTCTTCTGCTGCATATCAGATAAGAAAACGATGCGTCAGCGCCAACAACACTGCAGATCAGTGGTTTGTAACGAGCTCCACTTTGATGTGCTTGCAATCAAAATCTCACCCTGATGATCCTGTCAGAGCGGTGCCGGCGCCGAATACGGTTGAGACCCTCCAGGAAACGAATGAAGCCGTCCAACAGGACCCAGTCCCCGCTGTTACCCGCTCCAGCACCCGCTCCCTCCCCGTAAACGTCCCAGTGTCCCTCCCCATCCGCCACCCGACGAGCCCCTCCGGCCGGCAGCAGGAGGAAGCGAGTTCTCCAGAACTTGAGCGAGTCAATCAAACTGGGGAGGCAGAGGAAGTGACTGGCGTGTGCATATTACATACACGATGTGGGAAGTTATTCAAATGCTACGGTAACAGGACAGTAACGTCCCGACAGCACTGCTACCTGAAGTCCTCCGAGCCACCAGAGCAGATGTACTGGTCCAGGTAGTTCCACTTGTACTCCTCCAGTCTCTCGTGTCCAAACTCGACCCAGCAGCAAACAAACTGAGCATCAGAGTGCGGAGGACACAGGCTGTAGCTGTACTGGATCTGAGCCGACTCGTACGGGTACCTGAAACACACGAGCTGCTGTTGGTGCCAGCGTGGCGTTCGCGCTAACATGAGAAACAGTTCACGTATGTCTCCACGCGTCACATCAGCCAACGATTCTTCGGCTCGTTCATTCACAACTGCAGACAGAGTGTCCTGGAGTCGCAGCGACCAGTTAAACCAGTTCAGTCTGTCACCACGCGTGCTCTGCTTCAGACGGCTCCATCACCTCCATCGTACACAACATGTAATTACCAGCTTCAGCCAACAGTTACATTCAGTTCATTTCAACCACTTAATCCGTTACTTTTACTAGTAATGGATTACTTTTCTACTTAGTAATTCCAAATACTGCTTTAAGCTATCAATCTACACAAAAGTAAAGTTGGATTTTAGCCAAATAATTATTGTTTTTATCTCATTACTTATTAACAAAAGCTGCTGCTGCCTCCGTCTGTTTCTACACGTCAGTGTGGATCCAGGCACGGGTCCTCAGAGGGGGGCCTGCGCAGGACTAAGAGCCCTGCTCTGACAGGACACGCCTGCTGGTTCTCGTGTTGGTGTATTTGGGCCGGGTGCACTCACTTTGGCAGGTAGCGAGTAACCGTTATGATCTTGTCTTTGAGGCAGACTTTGTGGAAGGTGCGGCCCATGCTGACCCAGTAAACGCTCTCCTCCTCCTCTGTCCGACGCAGAGACACCAGACCTGAAGACACGAGAAGAATCGGGTCACACGTAGTGACAAACATCTGGCGTTTCTCTTTAAGACGCCACAGCTGGCACACGGACGTCTGTTCTACGGTTATTATGACTGAAGGTTGACAGATAAGCAGCTGCAGCCCAAAGAGAAGACGCGTCGTTTCGTCTTCATCTACAGACCGGCTCTGCACTCAATGTGCAACTGGAAAGAACAGCATCCAACATCATACGTGCACCCACCATCCAGTGATTGAAAACAGAGCTCGCACTGTCACATACCTCGAGCCGGCCTTCTTCTAAAAACTGAAAAAGCAAAACTTTTAAATTCAGTTTTCAGCTGTAAACACAAACAGATACTCTGAAGACTACTACAAAGTACGGCTGCTTTATTTGTTTCTGCTTCCTCTGTGTTTGCTCAGACTAATGATGACGATGTAATAGATTACAAAGAGTTCTTTCACCTCTGGAGTACAGCGGACTGCTGCCGAGGGGCGTGGCCACAGCGGGCTGCTGTTTTCTGTTATTGGGCTGGACGATGATCTGGTAGCCCTGCATCAGCCTCTGACAGATGAACTCCTCAAACACCTGAGATGCACCCATCACGGGAACGTCATCTTCACGCCTGACAGGAGAACAAAGATGGAGGGCGCATCTTGTTTCAGAAATATGATTGTAGACAGGAAACCTCGAAGTTTCTCTTTAACCAGAGAAATGGTATCCGGTTGTTCAGTGATGACGCGACAAATCCTACTTCCGGGTCTAAAGTAGTCTGTGTTTAATATGGCTTTTGTGTTGTTAACATGTTTAATGTTTTGTATTTTCTTCTATTTGATCTCAAAAAGCTCCTAAAACAGTCAGTGATCACTGTTGACCTCCCTCGGCTTTTATTACCACTAATCATTTATTTAAGCTCAGTTTTTAAAACCTTAGGATGTAACTACAGCCCAGCCCATGCAGCAGTATATGAATGACTAACCTCGTATTGTGGATGGATTATCTCAGTTGTTCTCCTGGCTGAAGTTTGGTCCTTTTACAGCATCCTGCCATGCGATTACATTTGTTCCTGACCACCGAGAACACTCACGTTAACTTTTATCCAGTGGAAAAAAAGTTAGCTTGTTTATATTATGCTAACATAGCTGTGTCGCTAGCAGTCACGTAGCACATCATTATATATCAGCTAGCCCAACTTCAGTAACCCTACAAACGTCACTGCTGTTTAGTTTTCTGTCTTCATTTATGCTGGAAGTGATAACAGAGCTGTACGTTTTAATTTGTTTCCAAAACCCCGCAGTCAGGACATGCTATATTGTATTTAGATAGTAGCTAGCGAGCTAACTCCCTGCTAACTTCTAACTCCGTTAAATGTCATAACTTCCGTTTTCATGGATGCCTGGATGTTAAACTCAATTGTTACACCTGGTAGAGCAGAACGCTGATCATTTTATTAAAGATGAAAGACTTTAGACAGTTTTTAACTCTCAGTAATGCCACAGTGATCGTTTGATATATGGACCTGCAGCGGAGTTTAGGTCCAGACACGGCTAGTGACGTCAGACTGAACAATCGGATAGCGCTTTACTCCGTCCCTATGGACCCCAAAGTGCTTCACACTACATCCAGTCATTCACACACACATCCACCCACTGGTGATGGCAGCTACATGTGGCCACAGCCGCCCTGGGGCGCACTGACAGAGGCGAGGAAGAAAAACTCGGGTCACTCAGTTATTATTTATACCAACTGTGGTTTAGACCCACGCCTGTGTGGACTGGACACTCGTATCAGTGGTAAAAGCACTGATTCTTAGACAGCTTTTCTCCTCTCCCCGAGTACTCCGAGCGCTCTACACACACTCACAGCCGGTCTCCCAAACACTGACTCCAAGCTGAGTCAAACAACATCCACGCTCCGATGGATGCATCGGAGAGCAGCTTGGGGTTAGTATCCTGCCCACATGCAGACTGGAGGACGCAGGGGTGGAAACACCAACCTCCCGATCAGTAGGTGACCTGCTCTACCTCCTGAGCTACAGCCACCCCCACAGCTGGCTGCGCAGCTAACACCGAGACTCCCTGTGTCCTCGAGTACAAGCTGTAAACCAGTGAAGCTGATTCTGACTCGTTCGGGTCATAACCTGAAACCCTCAAACCCCGCCTACAGACGGGGCGGAGCCTACCTGTCCAGGTCGCTGTGCGGCAGCAGATCGTAGCAGCCCTCGGTGTAGTCGTTCTGCAGCGTCTGCCGGTCAGGGAAGTAGTCCGTGGTAAGCGGGAGGCACGCCGGCGTGGTCAGGGACTTCCAGTCCACTCCCACTGTGCAGCAGAAGCTGGGCACTGTGGGGGGTGCAGATAGCAGCAGGCCTTCACACGCGCACACACACACGCACGCACACACAGCAAAACAACAAATCCCCGCAGCACAGACAAATGCAGGTACCCAGAGTGGAGTGGTACAAATGTGGGGGCAAGGATCAGGGAGCGTGGTGGGTGAAGACAGGGAGGAGGTGCGAACGACACAGAGTGGAAAAGAGGGGAAGAAAAAACAAGAGATGTGTTACTCAGTGGCCTGATGCTCCCGAGGGCCTGACGGTGCGCAGCAGCGATCACACATGCAGATTGTGGTTATGTGACGGTCAGGCTGTGATGGCATCGCTCACAAGAAAGTGAAAAACGTTCTTAGCAAAGGCGTGAAGTTCTCCTTCATGCAAACACACAGAGGTGAACAATGGGTTCAGAAGCTCTGCACAGCCATGCAACAACAGCACACTGCAGAGAGCAAGGAGGTCGCGGCGTTCGAAGACGACAGGACGGCGAATTCATTTCAGCTGCGTCATCAGAAAGTGTTGAGAGAAAGCTAGAAAACAGCAGGACGGGGAGAGGGTGACCCGGCGCCACGTGACCTGTGACATCGTTTATATCTGCCGACCCCGGAGAGACTCGCCGCCAAAGCCCTCGCAGGGAGCTCGGGCTTTAGTGGCAGTTTGGAGATTTCAGATATTTATGATCCCAGAGTCTACCTGCAGTTTTCAAACAATTTGTGATACTCATCAACTGGTCCCATTTCATTTCTATAAAGTCAACTGGAACTTACTGGGATCGGCACCAGCGGCAGAGAAGTCCTGAAATGAGCTGCGGTTGGTGAAAGTTCCTGTGGACAAAGACACAGCAGTGTTATCCTGCATGTGCAAACACACAGCACCAGGCTTCACACAGTCACTGAAATGAACTCTGGAAAAAATCAAACGTAAACTACAAACATGGAGGACATGCTGCCAGCAGGCTCTAACGCTTCTGTCTTCACTGCATAGGTGTCAAACTCTGGCCCGCGGGCCAAATTTGGCCCACAGCCTAATTACATTTGGCCCGGAAAGCCATACAAAATTACTATTAGAGCTGGCCTGCCAGTATCATACAGTGCATGTACTGCTAATACTACAACTCCCAGAATGCTCTGTTGGTGTTTTGGCACGTCATTTTGAATTCTGTGTATTTGAGTTTGACACCCCTGCTTCACTGTGACACGTGACTAAACCTCACATACACCTTTGATCCCAACACGCCATGTGACAAACCGTCCCACGCGTTGGGCTGAGGACGCTCTGAAACCAAACGGTCAGAATGAATCTGTGATGAAGGTTACGCTCAGCGGGCTCTTAGCTGGACAAACCGCAGCAGCGCTGACGGCTTTTCATAAACAGATGGTGTTTCTCTACAACATGGTTTTAGTCTCAGAACATTTTCCAAACCAAACCC
>NC_140613.1:42971910-43144410 GCF_057381915.1 Diplotaxodon limnothrissa | reverse complement strand
TTCCACTTAGTGAAAAGGTCAGACAGGAAACCATTGACAGCCTTTTCAAAGTAGAGGTCGCCTAAGAGAAACGGCTGGATTAGACACGGCATGAAAAGCTCGCCTTAAAAACAGAAACATCAAATCATCTTACCGTAGATGTCAAAGTCCCACATCTCACAGCTCATCTGGATAAAGATGTAAACCATGGCAGACGTAGATCTGAACACCACCTGTGTCACAGCAGCATAGTGTCTGACAGCAGGAAGCAGGTGGAGAACACGTTTGTGGCGTTTTCCTCCACACCAGGGGAGATTTTATATCCAATGGAAAACAGCAAATCAAGTTACCGACACAACAGCTGTTGCTTCTTCATGCAAGTCTGAGTCCAGGTGTGAGCTGTCCTGTTCAGCACCAGGATACATGTGAAGTAAGCTACATCCTACCACAGGCTACAAAAACACTGATTCACTTTCTTTTAGCTCTTTAGTCAGTAAAGTAGTGATGCAGGACCAGAGGAGGTCAAACCTTTCAGTCGGAACTTTATTGATACTCTTGGTTATTACAATGACATGTTAACGTCTTTGCAACATGCGGACACTGTGGGATGGATAAAAACAGGGCCAGCGTTTCCTTGGCTGCGGTAACGACAGATGGCTGCATCAGCATCTTCTTCCACTTACCCTGGTGTCTTCACTGATGTAGCCACAGGTCACCTTCTCTCCTTTCACCCAGAGTTCACTGGCCTGAGCTCTGAAGATTCAAACACATCTTTAGTATGACAAACTCTCACTTCATTCGCCATCGTGAACAAAGCGTAAATGTCACTAGCACTAAAATGCCTCATCCTTCTGGTTAACCCTTACAATCAGCGCTGTGAAGTCATTTCATTTATGTACCTGATTCCTGCGAACTCAACCTTCTGGGTCACGTAAGCACATGTGCTCACCTGGAAGGAACCAGAGCACAGCAAACGTAAATACCACTGCGCACGCAGCATTCAAATGGACCTGACGCTCACATGGCCCACCAGGCTTTTCTTCAGTCTCCACATGTCTCCTCTGCCGATGTACTGGTCCTTGAACGTCAGCTCCACCAGGTCCAGCGTTACATCCTGACAGACAAAAAACAGACACTGTGTCCCAGCGACGGTCGAGGGGCCGAGGAGCGCTCGGAGCCAACGTACCTTAGGGTCGACGATGTTAACGATGACATCCTGGTATGCACGCAGCTTGAAGGCCTGTGCTACAGTCTGGTCCACACTGATCGTCTCTGTGTAACGACAACATGTCCATCAGCTGTGAGGCAGAGCTATCATATTACCCATGTACATAAACACACAGCGCCAGCAAGCATGAAAGCTGACATCAGGGCCAAAGGAGCCCTGCAAGTACATTTTCATTTACAGTGCTGTTTTTAAACACAGCACAAAAACCCTGGTAACAGCTCAGGCTTCAGACTGATCCAAGCATTCAGATGCTGCCTCTACACGTGTGAGCAGGGATCAGACCTTGATCAGCCCAGAAACAGAGAAAAGCTGTCTTAAAGGGAAACGACTACATTAAAAAGTCAATCGTATCGTCTATTGCAGCAATAAGCCATCAGGTTTTATCTTATAAAGAATAAATGACACGTTTAAACACCACAAACACGCTGCTACCTCAGATTACCTTTCTGTAGGTCCTCTTTGAGGCTCTTCACCTGCAGCAGGAGGGGGCTGGGAATATTTCACAAGGGACAAGGCCACATTATAGTTTCAATGGCAGACGCTTACCCCTATAAAAATACAGCAATCTCACATAATCTCACCTGTATTCATCGGTGGGATGTGCAATCTCAATTATGTTCCCCAAAGTGACTTGAGGGAAAACTTTTGGGTTGACAACCAACTCATCGTCTATTCGGAGGATAAGTTCATTTGCAAAAGCAATCAAATCTTTGCAGAGAAGCAAACACGGAGAAGAGTCTCTACTCACCGCTTCCACCGAAACCTTTCTTGTGCAGCACAAGCTTATAGGACTTACTGGTCTTCATGGTTTAACCGGCTGGGAAACAAAACCACGAGACCATCAGTGACATCTCAAACCAATGAGAGAGCTGAATTCTGGCTCATATGAAGGTATCGACTCTGCCATGGCATTTTCCCGTGAGGACCAACAAGCAGCTGCCAAGCAGGACTTATACAATAACGGTCTTAACTACTACTTAACAATAAAGGAAGAGATAAACACGTGGGCACGAAGAAAACAGTACCTGAACTCTATTTCTCCAACAATTCACTGCCAGCAGCTCAGATTGTCCACGGATGGTGATAGCATTGTAGCCTAGCAAACGACAAGTGGCTGTAACAGCTTACAGCATCGACCTGACAGCAGCACCAAGGCGGTTATAACTACCTACAATGAAAAGGCATCCAAACAACTCAGATCAGGTTTAACTACTGCTTCCAGGCAGACATATATAGCAGTCGTGTGACTGACTATTACCTACACTCTGTACGCTTCCTCCATATCATGGAAACGAGCGATGCGATTGGTTCGTGGCAGTTCAGAGAGCGTGTTAGAAAAACAAGAGACTAACTCCGCTCATTTCCGGCTTCGCTTTTTTTGGCACAATAATCCGAGTGTTAGATTTCCGGCCAGTGCAACACAGTTTAACAACACGTGTGTGTGTGTGTGTGTGTGTGTGTGTGTGTGTGTGTGTGTGTGTGTGTGTGTGTGTGTGTAAAACCGTGTACAGGTGAATAGAATTGACTTTCTGGGGATTTATTGGCCTGAATTATTGATCATAGATTAAGCCAGGTCACACCATACACATACCCATTTTAGCCCTAAACTCATTAAAAACAGCGTTGTGTTGTTTTTTTAAACATTTCAGAAAAAAAGAAACTAATTTGATAAGATCTTTGTAGGAAGAACGAGAAAAGGTCAGAGCTAAAGAGACATATTCTGGGTGATCTTTTCTTTACATGTAAAACAGTAGATTGTCTGCTGGTAGTAGGAAATCGTTCACGAAAACTTTGCGTTGGCCGGGAATCGAACCCGGGTCAACTGCTTGGAAGGCAGCTATGCTAACCACTATACCACCAACGCATGTATAGGCTACAGAACGGTCTGGTAAACTGGTGTTTCGGTCATTCAACTTGACATCGACACCAGTGTCTCCGTAGTGTATCAGAATCAGAATCAGAATCAGAATACTTTATTGATCCCTGGGGGAAATTATTTTTTGTTACAGTGCTCCATTTTAAACCAACATTAAGACAAGACAGACAATACACTAACTAAGAATAGTACAATATATACATATATATACATACATACATACATAAGTCACTTATAAATAAATATTTGGAAAAGAAACATGTGTAGTTGTAGCAGCAAACAGTGTGTTAAGTGGATGCGTTGTACAGGGAGCCACAGGCAGGAATGATTTCCTGTGTCGTTCAGTGGTGCTTTTCGGTAATCTCAGTCTCTCACTGAACGAGCTCCTGTGACTGACCAACATGTCATGGAGTGGGTGGGAGGTGTTATCCAACATTGTCTTTATCTTGGACAGCATCCGCCTCTCCGACACCACCTTGAGGGAGTCCAGCTCCATCCCCACAACATTGCTGGCCTTACGGATCAGTTTATTAAGTCTGTTGGCATCTGCGACCCTCAGCCTGCTCCCCCAGCATGCAACAGCATAGAGGATCGCACTGGCCACCACAGACTCATAGAAAATCCTCAGCATTTTCTGGCAGATGTTGAAGGACCTCAGTCGCCTCAAAAAATAGAGACGACTCTGGCCCTTCCTGTAAAGTGCTGTGGTGTTTTTAGCCCAGTCCAGTTTATTGTCTGTGAACTCCAAGGTATTTATAGTCCTCCACAATGTCAACACTGACCCCCTGGATTGAAACAGGGGTCAAGTGTTTCCTGGTCTTCCTGAAGTCCACGATCAGTTCCTTGGTCTTTGCCACGTTGAGCTGCAGATGATTCTGCTCACACCACGTGACAAAGGAGTCGACCACAGCCCGGTACTCTGTCTCATCATCCCTGCTGATGCATCCAACCACCGCAGAGTCATCAGAAAACTTCTGAAGATGGCAGGTCTCTGTGCAGTGGCTGAAGTCTGTGGTGTAGAGGGTGAAGAGGAAGGGGGAGAGGACAGTCCCCTGTGGTGCCCCTGTGTTGCTAATCACCTTGTCAGACACACACTGTGGGAGACGTACATATTGTGGTCTTCCTGTCAGGTAATCAACAATCCAGGACACCAGAGAAGCATCCACCTGCATCGCTGCTAACTTATCACCCAGGAGGGTCGGCCTGATGGTGTTGAAAGCACTGGAAAAGTCAAAAAACATGACCCTCACAGTGCTCGCCGGCTGGTCCAGATGGGTGTAGACACGATTGAGCAGGTAGATGATGGCGTCCTCTGTTCCGAGACGAGGCTGATAAGCGAACTGAAGGGGATCCAGATGTGGTCTTACTATGGGTCGCAGCTGGTCCAGGATGAGCCTTTCTAGGGTCTTCATGATGTGGGAGGTCAGTGCCACGGGCCTGTAATCCTGGGGGCCACTGGGACGTGGCGTCTTTGGTACAGGGACGAGGCATGATGTCTTCCACATCACCGGGACCCTCTGCAGACTCAGACTCAGCATAAACAGTTTATGAAAGACTCCACACAGCTGGGGGGCACAGGCCTTGAGGACAAGGGGACTCACTCCGTCTGGTCCAGCAGACTTGCCTGAGTGAAGTCTCCTCATTTGCATCTCAACCTGGTATTGAGTGAAGGTGATGGGTGGGGGAGGGGTGTCAGGAATCTCACAGGAGGCAACATGTGAAGAGAGAGGCTGGCACAGTGGTGTGGCTCTGGATTCCAGGCTGACTGCAGGTGAGGTTGTGGGGGTGGGAGCAGACACTGTGGTGTCGAATCTATTGAAAAACAGATTCAACTCGTCGGCTCTATTCTCACCTCCCTCAGCTCCCCTGCTGTTGGTTGGCCTGAATCCAGTGATGGTCTTCATGCCCCTCCACACCTCTCTCATGCTGTTCTGCTGGAGTTTCCACTCCAGCTTCCTCCTGTAATTGTCCTTAGCCTCTCTGATCTTGTCCTTTAGTAACACCTGGATCTTCCTCACCTCCTCTTTGTTGCCCCCTCTGAAAGCCCTCTTCTTGTTGTTGAGGAGGGCTTTGATGTCCTTAGTCACCCACGGCTTGTTATTTGGGTAACAATGAACAGTCTGAGCTGGAACAATGGAGTCGGTGCAGAAAGTTATGTAGCCTGTGATACACTCAGTAAGCCCATTGATGTCCTCGGCGTGAGGCTCACAGAGTGTTTCCCAGTCGGTCACCTCGAAACAGCCCTGTAGTTCCGCTATTGCCTCCTCTGACCACCTCCTAACAGTCCTGGTGGTCACAGGTTCCCTCCTCACAATTGGCACATAGCGGGGGGTGAGGTGAATCAGGTTATGATCTGACCTACCAAGTGGGGGGAGGGAGGAGGAGCTGTATGCATCCTTGACGTTAGCATACAGTAAGTCTAAAGTTTTCTCTCCCCTGGTGGGACAGTCCACATATTGTTTGAATGTTGGTAGTGTATTGTCCAGTGATACATGGTTGAAGTCACCCGAGATCACAATAAAGGCACTCGGGTGCTGAGTCTGTAGCCGAGCTATGGCAGAGTGGATAGTGTCACATGCAGCTGTGGGGTTAGCAGAGGGGGGAACATAAACAGCCACCAAGATGACGTGAGAGAATTCCCTGGGTAAATAATACGGCCTGAGTCCAACAGCACACAGTTCAGTGTCCGGGCAACAAATCCTTTCTTTGATTGTTATGTTGGCAGGGTTACACCACCGGTTGTTAACTAAAACAGCAAGCCCACCTCCTTTACGCTTACCGCTAGCGATGCTGTCCCTGTCCGCCCGAACAGTGTGGAAGCCTTCCACGGAAGCATTCTCATCGGGAATGACCTGGTGCAGCCATGATTCGGTGAAACACATCAGGCTACACTCTCGGTATTCCCTCTGACTCCGTACCAGTGCTGAGAGCTCGTCGATTTTACTTGCCAACGATCGCACATTTCCCATCACGATAGACGGCAGACACGGTTTAAACCTCCTCCTCGCTTCGAGCCTCCGCTGTCTCACCGTCACCTTTTTTCTTCTCTTCTGTCCTTGACCTCTGCATCCCCGATGTGTTTTCCTCCAAATTTCAGCTGGTACTTCTGCGGGCACTTCTGCGGGCCTGGCCAGCGAGCCGGCCGGCATCAGGGCGATCAGCTGATCTCTGGAGTAAACAGTCCGTGCGTGTAGGAGATGTGCCGCGGTCCCGTTCCATGATAAAAGTAACAGTTCCACGGCCACCAGAAGAACAAAAACTCTCTCAATCCACATGATTGAGTAAGAGATAGAAAACGGAGGAAAATACAAGTCAGAAAAAAAAAGAATACGTAAGAAAAAAGAGCTAAACTAAGAGAAAAGCAGGAGCGACTGTAACAGGCTGCACGCTGGTTGGCGCATGCGCACTAAACATGTGGTTATAAGATAAGATAAGCTAACCTTTATTTGTCCCACACGTGGGAAATTTGTTTTGTCACAGCAGGAAGTGGACAGTGCAAAAGTTATATAGCAAAAATTAGAATATAATAAGAATAATATATTGTATACAACAGAATGACGTTCGCCTAACACGCGAAAGGTTCCGGAAGCAGTGGTTTCTGTTTTTTGTTTGTTTAAATGGCTAAATATCTATGGGCTTTTTTTGTTGTATGGAAATACAAAACACAAAAGACATGCGCCCAACGTGGGGCTCGAACCCACGACCCTGAGATTAAGAGTCTCATGCTCTACCGACTGAGCTAGCCGGGCAGCTGTACACGAGGGAAAAATACTTTGACTTTAGCTACAGTGTTAGGGTACAGAGCTGCTGTTATTGCTTATTGCTGTGTGTATGCCCAACAATACTTTAAGTGTTGATCATTGTAAACGGAAAAGTTAGTAGACTAAGGAAAAGACAAGATTTTTTTCGTCAACATTTACGCGTTTATTCTCCTTAAAGGGCTTTAAGGCTCGTGTGTCTCTGTGGCGCAATCGGTTAGCGCGTTCGGCTGTTAACCGAAAGGTTGGTGGTTCGAGCCCACCCAGGGACGGCACTTTTTGTTGATTATTTATGGTGTAATTGATCATTGGTGTAGCCCGGGCAAATTCACATATGGTGAATATGGCATGGTGGACTTTCAAGCTTATGTTTTTACATAAGCTTGAAAGACATAAACACAATGTGTAAATTTGAAACAAAAACAGGGTTGCTAAAAAATTACAGATTACGCCATGGTTATGGTGGGGAATGTCTCCCTTGTCTTCACTAAGATTGTTTTTGTTCCCTCAAAACTTGGGGTAGCCTTAGATCACATCTATCATCTTTAACTAATGTATTAGAGCATTAATTAATGCAATATAGTCTGCAAGACTGAATTCTTCTGTTTGTGTGGTCTACAGATAAAGGAGAAGTTCAAGAGTTCAACCACTGTAAGCCTTGAATGGCTACACTTGACCATTGCACCCCAAAACTGATGGATGTCATTTTTTCAAGGGGAGGAGCTAAGGGAGTGAGAATCAGGCAGCTCAAGGACATGCTTCTTGAGGTAGGACAACTCTTTAGACTTTGGGTAGCTTTGAAATGCACTTTGTTGGCAGTCACCCATGTAGTTTATACTCATACTTTATTTTTTCTTAAATAGCACAAGACAATTGAAATACTTAGAGAAGTAGCCATCTGCTGCCTTATCACATACCTTGGAGAGAAGGAAGAGGACCTTTATTCATGCAAGTCCATATGACAGAGAATGTGCATCTTCTTTTTGTTTTATATTTTAATTTGAATTATGGTTTTGATCAACTGGTCCCTAAATGCAATTGACACCCCTTTCTCAACGAGAAGTTTGGGCTCGGGTGAGCCTGAGTGCTGAAGATATCTAACTATTCGGAACCATGGTAACAGGGTTCTGGTTGATCGGAGCTGGCTTGGCCCTGACTTATCGAAGAATTAAGGAAGCGGAACCGGCTGTTCAAACCCCCACAAGGCTGCCCGCTGGGATTGAAACAATCTGAAGAGGCGTGAGTTTCTCAAAATGGGCTCATTGAGCACAAGAAATGACAACATCACAGAACGCAAGTATGGCGAAGCTCACGGCTCTCCAACGGGAGATTGAGAGACCAGTGTTGGACTGTAGAACTGCTTTGAAATTCATATGAGCTGTTTGCACTAAAGTAAAAACCTCCATCACTTCATGCGCATACCCCTTCGGCACCAGCTGTGGGCTCAAGGCTGGAGCTGAACAACAACACCCTGATAACGACTGTGTTGAGTCTGTTCCTTCCTATTCCATGCAAGGCCACCTGGGTTGGCTGTTAGACTGTTTACTTAGCCTGGCAGGGTGAAGGACACTGTCTCAGCTGAACTATGGACACGCACACACATACATATACACTGATATGCACTCATCCCCCTCCCTTTCCAAACGCCTTCGACGCTTATTCCCTTCCGATGCTGACGGCGGATCAAGGAGACCAGCGCACGCAGGCCCGGATGTGCTGTCTACACTGGCTGTCTCTCACCCTTTACCCTCCCCTGTTGCTTGTCATGTGTTTCTTTGGTGTATTACGAGTTGTTTCATGTGCAGAGGTGTTTTTTCTGTTCTCAAACTGATCTCCCTGTTGGAGCTCAGTCTGGGGGGAGTTATTTTTTTCTCCTTATCTTTCCTCATGTGGTGCATTTTCCATTGTTATACCTCTCTGACCTGTCTTCCCCATGTGATGTTTGTGTAATGTATGTATGGTCGGAGGGTAAGATGGCCCCGCCCCTTCCTGAGCCCGGTTCCGGAGGTTTCTTCCTGTTGAAAAGGAGTTTTTCCTTTCCGCTCTTGCCAAGTGCTTACTCAAAGGGGGTTGTCTGATTGTTGTCTGATTGCTGAGGTTTTCTTTGTATTATAAAAAGTTTCTATTTTAACATTTTGTGTTGCAGGCTTGTAGATACTACGATAAAACAGAGCACACACTGCCACAGTTAAACTGCGAGGTCCAAAACAAACCATAAAAAGTAAACTGAAGAAATAAACTCATTGGCTAGATAAAGACCATATTTCACTCTTTTTTTCTTTTTCTCAAAAGTAACCGAAGCAACAGACGACTACTTTAACTTGTTTTGTTTTCCATAAGTAAAACAAGTAAAAATGCTGTGTCCACTTCGGCCTCCTCAGTCCATAACACTGAGACAGATATTGCATCTAATCATATTAAACAACACAACATTATGGTGACAGTGATTATGACGACTGTGAAGATTAAGCTTATTCCCTCTGCTCTAGCTCCACCCTCTGTAAGCCGGCACTCCCCGCTCTCAGCCAGATCTCACACTATCAGTGAATCACAAGATTGACTGACTGGCTTTTAAAACCCGTTCTTATTCATCAGACAAAGGTAAGAGCTGGTCCTTTTTTTCTTTAGAAAGCATGCATTGGTGCAAATATTTATTTTTGCATTGAAAACCGTTAATGTTAATGCTGCTGGTGTAAGTCTAGCCTTTGACACACACTGAGTAATGTCATTGTTCGGCAGATGTGGTTAACACTCAGTTACTTTGTTGTTTGGTGTTCCACAAACATGTTGTTGCATATAAATCTGTTTATGTGTGCTTCTGCATTTCTTCATTTTCTTAAATCAATTCTTATGTGTTTTCTTACTGACTTTTCAAGCCATGTCATGTTAAAAAGCATCGCCCTCTAGAGTTAAAGTTCACTTCTTTAACTGAATGTGAGCTCATCGAAACCAGTGAAGGAAGAAATGAAAGCTTTGACAACCTGAACGAATTAGCTGCCTCAGCCTAACGGGCTTCATCAGTTATATGACTGACGTAGCTTTGCTGTCATCGACCGCCCAGCTGTCTCAGCAGCTTTCAGTGTGGCATGTACTGGTGTATGAAAGCAATATATCTGGAATATTTAGTGATCGCAGTTGCTAATCAGACGGATGCATAGCAAATAAAGAATAAATACAACATTTTCCAGCACGTCTTTTTATGCACAATTGCCTGGTCTCAGTTCATGTGGGAGGCAAAATAAAATAAAAATTAGAGCAATGATATGCACAGTCTTTTAAGATTGTGACAGTGAAGCTCCTCCCACCCAGCAACATCAATGTAGCCACGTCATTTTTCTGTGGGCTGTTTAGTTGAAACTTTGCTGTCAGCTCTGTGCTGATACTTGAATGTGTTACTAAAAGAAAGACATCGTGTTGCTCATTAGAAGTTATGTAATGTAACAAATGGCTTTGAACTGGGAGTACAGACAGAACTCCAACGTTTCTGTGTTTTGACAAGCATACAAAAATGTTTGAGTAATGAGCCATAAAACAGATAAATAACACAATCATGAGTCCATCAGCTTCTTTTGAATCAGTTACAATGTTGGCATTTAGATCATCGCTAAGCAGGAAAAAATCTTTCCCATTGTAAAAACGGTCACAGAGGATTTTGCATTTTCAGGGTCATACCAATAAAATAAATATCTAAATAATATTCATTATAAATAATAAATAAAATAAAACTTCATTGTCTTGTTTAGCTTTCATTACATTTTATTGGTTTTAGCTCACAAATGATGTCATATCTCACTCACATATATCTATATAAGCTGTCCTAAGTGTGAGTGTCAGACTCCTGGTAATCTCATCTTAATCTGATAAGTAAACTTCAGCCTAGTTTAAACTAAATGTTTGTGACAACTGTGTGCTTAAATGCATGAATCACGCTGCAGATATTCACACAGCAAAATCTCCAGTGTTAAATTAACACTAGAGAGAGTCTATATGGGTCCACTCCTCTGAGTGTTAAATACAACACTGTTGAGTGTTAAATTATGTTTATTAAATGTTTAAAAGTAACCTAGTCAGTTTTGAAGATTAACAAAGACTAACACTGAGCAGTGATGGTTTTCTAACACTGGAATATTTCTAACATTTTGAGTTATTTTCCAGTGTTAGAAAATCAGCACTGCTCAGTGTTAGTCTTTGTTAATCTTCAAAACTGACTGGGTTACTTTTAAACATATAACACTGTCAAAAGTGTTAATTTAACACTGGAGATTTTGCTGTGCAGATTTGGAGCTGTCACAATGTTGATTAGTTGTGACATCAAGTCAAAATGACACAAGCTTATTTAAGCTAAAGAAAACATTGTTCAAGTAGCAAAAACACTGTTGTCTACTCTGTGTGTCGCAGGCTTCCCAAAGGATGTCTGCCACCACTCAAGAAGAGGACGAAGTGCCCGCCAATCACACAGGTCAGCGACGTCACACGATAGTCTATTACAGCTGGATGCAAAACTCGGGGGATTCAGGCTATTATTGCCTTCGATGCTGTTTTGACTCGTGGTCGCCGACTCGTGGTGCTTTGCACTCGTGAAAACACGTTGCTTTGTTACACTTCTTTGTGTGTCTCCAGGTCCCAAAGGTGTCATTAATGACTGGCGAAGGTTTAAGTTGGACAGTGTGGATCAGACTGTCCCTCAGAACAAGAGAGAGCTGCTCAGACAAATGTCCAGTCCTCGAGATGATGACAAGGAGAGACTCAACAGAAAGGTGAATGGAAACATCTGGAACAATATAATCCTAGTAATGCCACAGAAAGGCATGCAAGTGTAAAAACAAGTGCAGCAGTAACATATGTTTTCTCAACTGTAGATGAGTGTTCAGGAGTATGAGTGGATCCAAGATGAGGATGAACGCTGCCTGAAACGCTACAGAAAACAGTGTATGCAGGAAATGCACGAGCGCCTGAGCTTTGGTCCCAAGTTTGAGTCCGTCCATGAACTTGAGAGCGGAGAAGCCTTCCTTGAAGTCATAGAGAAGGAACACCGGTTGACCCTGGTGGTGGTCCACATCTACCAGCATGGTGTCAAAGGTCAGGTGTTTGAGGGGGGTGCATATTCAAGTGTAGTCTCAACACGAAAACAATAAATCGATATTCACCAAACAGCCACGTACTGGACACAGTGTGGTTTGCTAACGGCTGCGGCTTCTCTGTGCTTTGTCAGGCTGTGAAGAGCTGAACTCATGCCTGGACTGTTTGGCTGCTGAATACCCCAGTGTTAAATTCTGTCGCATTGACGCCGTGGCCACCGGTGCTGCCGAACGCTTCTCCTCTGAGGTTAGTGCACTGCTACTTTGCTGATGAAGAATTAGACTTTTAAATGCACTTTCAGCTCCAGAACGTGTAGCACAGAACTTTGTTTTGGGTGTAGATAGATAGAATTTTATTTTGAACGTGCAAATATAACTGAAATAACAAGAAAAGCATCTGGTTTTCATGTATATCTCTGTGTCTACACAATGTGTGTGCTTGAAGAGGAGTATGATGTCGTTACACTTGTTCTGTTCCGGCGCCCTTATTTCAAATGTCCTTATTTACAAATCAATATTCAGAGTTTGACATTATATGTTTAACTATATACAAGTCTACACATAAACACACATAAAACAATTTCAGCACGTAAACCGAAACAACAACAAACGACATTTTCTACATAAACTAAGCACCCTATGGTCAACACTAATCTATGAGCTTATTTTATATCTGTGTGACAAATACCTTAATGAACACTTTAAGCTTGGGTTACTCTGGCCTTGATCTATAAAAATGAGGACAAGTGGACAACTCAACCCCTGCAGGGTTCCCCGGGTTCTTATTTCCATCCTGTTCCCTATACTGAAAACATTCTTTTAAAGGTTTCTTGTCCAGGAAATATTCCTGTGGCTGGGAGTTACACCGAGCACTTCCAGTTATAATGGCTACAAGCTCATTTGGAGTTTTGCTGCTATTCTTCCAGGTTCTTCCTACCCTATTGGTGTACAAGGCTGGTGAGTTACTGGGTAACTTCCTGGCTGTGACCAAACACTTCAATGAAGAGTTCTTTGCAACGGATGTTGAGGCCTTTCTCAATGAATATGGCCTCTTACCCGAGAAGGAATTTGAAGCATGTGCTGCTGATGAGGATGAGGGAGGGGAAGTGGAATAGAGCATTTATGCAGTGTGCTGGAGGGGAGCGAATACAAGTAGAAAACAGGATGGGTGCATCTGACAGTGAGGGGCAAATGAAAAGGAGAGCTGAGGAAAAGAAGTGGAAGAACAGCAGCTGGGATATACATGTTTTTAAAAAAAGCACACAACTGTGCATACAGATAAACATCCAGCAGCTCAAATGCTGAATCTATTTAGAGACTGGTAGAAGTAAACCACAGACGGCGAGCAGGTCTGTGCTGAAATACTGCTTAGCAGTGATGTCATAACTCTCCAATAAAAGATGTCTTCATCACATCCTGTCAGTGTCTGTCTGTCTTTTTTACAATTAGCAATATTCATATTTTAATGTGACGTATATGAAACATCATCCTGGACTGCAGAGGTGGGAGGGAACAAAGTACAAATACATCTGTGCTGTATTCTTCTGACAACGTTTTACTTTTACTCCGTACATTTTTAAACAAACTTCTGCACTTTCTCAAAGATGGTTCGTTTCTTTTCTTTTGACAGACCTGAGTCATTATTTCACACTGCGCGCCTCGGTGTCTCGAAGAATTTAAGCAGTTCTGAAGGCAAAAGAAGATCCAAGCTGGTGCTAGCAAAGTGTAACTAATGAAGTCAATTTGTCTTTTGTCTTCATTTGGGTCACAAAATATAATCTGTTAATTCATGTCTATGACAGCGTTTCCCCCCTAAAGACAGTGAATCACTTTTCATGTCTGACAAGACTCCACTATAATAGACCGCAGGTGGTGACGATGAGTCGGGGCTTTCATCCTCTTTAATTATCCAGTCTGTTCTGTCATCATTACACATTAGGATTAAAAAAAGTACTTTGAAGAAGGACGGTTACATAAACCTCAGCAGGGTAAAAGAAGGAGGCGGTGTACAGGGTGCATTTAGGTCATTATGCCAATATTTCGTGGCCATACTGGACTCAAATGTTTCATTTTTTACTAAACTGATGTGTTTTTAGTGGAGCTTCTTGATTTATTGGGCAACTTCTATGAAAATACCCTCCTGCTATAAATCATCAACGCATCGACTCCTGATTAGTGCAAATATCCAGTCAATTATATGGCAGCATGGCAGGGAGTGCGAGCATTTAGACATGCAGGCATGAAGGAGAAGGGTGACTTTGAACCCTGCACGGTCTTTGGACAGGCTGTGTGACTATTTCACAAACTGCTCATATATTAGGATTTTCCTAACAACCATGTATCTGTAACAATTTACAGGGAAAGGTCAGAAAAAAAGAGAAAATATGTAGCGAGCCATATTTCTGTGGCCAAAAATAGCTTGCTAAAACTCAGATGAAAAAGGACCAGATAAGCACATTGATAAGGTTTCCAAAGCTTCTGTAACTAAATAAGGTTTTTTTGAGCTGTCATGTGGCGAAATGAAACAAACATTGACTGACTGCTTTGAGGTGATAGGAAGGCAACAGCAAGCCAAATAACTCCTACACTTCAGCAGCAGCCTTAGCAATAGAAGATCCCTCCGAGCGTTACCACTCACAGCTAAGACCAGGAAACTGAGGCTCAACAAACCTGGGAAACATAAGATTGGAAAAACGAGTTTTCATTTCTGCTGCAACTTTCAGATGTTCTGGTCAGAATTTGGTGTGAACAACATGAAAGCATGAATCCATCCTGTCTCGTGTCAACAGTTCAGGCTGCTGGTTGTGGTGGTACAATGGGTTGGAGGACATTATCTCCTCACACTTCGGTCCCCAGCTGACTGTTCATCATTTAATCACAAAGGCCTGCTGAGTGCTGGTGCCGACCACAGTAACGGCTGCTTCCAGCAGGGTACCACGGCACAAAGCTCAGATCACCTGTTGGTTTTTTACAGTTTTTCTCAGTCGCTTTGGTGCTTTTCTCAGATCAAAATGAAAATTCTCAGAACCATTAGTGCAACCTCCACAGATCTTTTCACTTAATGCAAGATATTTTGACTTGAAATAAGTGAAAAAATCTACCAATGAAACAAGTGAAAATTATCTAGTTTTTCTGTAGCTTACTGGAATGTTGCTTTGTAGCTGCTTTTGTCTTATTTTAAGTGTAATGAGATATTTGACTAGAAATAAGAGAAATATACTTGGTAAGATTTTGAGTTTTTGCAGTGTACCGTGCCACTATCGAGAGCGTGCACGCCATCCCTGTGTGGTACCCTGGTTGCACAACAGCTGACAAGAAGAGGCTGCAGAGGGTCAACAGTACTGTAGAGAAGGTGATCGGCTGTCCACGCTCCTCCCTGGACTTAATTGCCAGGTTGTCTCTCCAGAGCCAGGGCACTTATAAAGGGCCACCTCCACCCTAACCACCACCTCTTCAACACCCTGCCTGCTTGAAAAAGGTTTAGATCCATCATCCCGTGGGCTGTCAGAACTCTTAATGCTAACTCAGAGTGTGAACAGACTTCTCCAATACACCCACTCTGTTGCTGCTATTGATCAACTATGTGCAATATCTCAGTCTTTCCACGTTCTGTGCAATATTTTGGTCTCAGTGGAATTACCATCCCCACCCTAAATGACCATAGCCCCTCGACCTTTATTTATTTAATATATTACATAACTGCCCTTGTATACAGCCCCACAATGTTTCAGTTTCAATGTTTCTTACGCATTGTTACGGCCCTAGTCTAGGCGTGTAGAGACGCACATAAGGCTGGAGGAGAGAGAGACAAGTACCCGCCCTGATTCCCAAGCCAAACATCCGAAACCAGCTGTGAATAAAACAAAGGTTATTTCAAAGGTCAGGAAGCATAGCTCCAGGGTGAGCCCAGGCCAAAATAATAAACAAAACCAACTAAGTCCCGCCAGTACGGAAGAGGATTAGGGCCACTGGGAAAAAAAAAATCTGAGAAAAAAAATTCAGGTGTCACGGTCTGGCTGGGGCAGACCATAAGTGTTCCAGAGGAGGACTCAAACGCAGACCAAAACATGGTGTGGATAAACAAAACAAGCCGTTTATTAGTGATGGCCCGCTTGAAGCTGACGCTCCGGAGCGTGTGTCGAAAAAAACAACACACTGGTTCAGAAGCACTGTGTCGAGGCTTGCTTCGTTTGGCAAAAGTCACGTGACCAGTGACGTCCGAAGCTTCGTTACGCACGTAACTGCTTCGGTACCTGATTCAAACGGATATAAGGAAGTGAATCATCCACGGGATTCGTGGAGTGTGTTGATGGTGACAGATAGCGACGAGGTGATCATTCCACTGACAGATATGGAGCCAGCGAGGAAGAGAGGACGTTCTGGCGTGTGGGAATATTTTGAGTTGATTTTGCTCAATTCATTTTATCTGCCGAAGTGAAAAACTTGAAATGTCCAAAATCATGTTTTCATAATGTAAATATCATTACAGCATATGACTTTAGGAACACTTCCATGTGAATTAAAGCTGATGAAGACTACAACAATGTATTTGACACTATACGTACATTACATTGCTACAGTTTAGAAAATCATTTTGTTTATTGTTTTTAGGTGATAGTCTGCAGGACCCAGGAATACCTGCATATCTACCAGCTTGCAGTGTAGTTCCTGCACTCCACAGCCTCTTCTGTTCCATGCAAGTGGATTTTCTCCAGGGCAGGAGAAACTATTTCTAAGAAAAGAAACAGACTCAGCCAGCGCACAGTAACACTAATCCTCTTTTTAAATGTAAATAACAAAAGGGCTACCTTACATAGAGCATGTTTTTACTTTGCAAGTTCTTGATTAGGGGTGGGTTTTGATTATCGCCTTTCTGATTACAATCCATGCTAAATTGAATAAAGTGATATTGATTCATTAAAATCCCGTGTCGATTTGTAAATTAACGTTATTATGCCTGAAACGCCAGCATCTCAGGTTAAACCTCACAACATGTCGTCAAACACCATACAGCTAAAACAGTAACTGGGAGCAGGTTTACGGATTCTGCATACAAACGTGAACACAGAGCGCGGACCCGACGCGTCAGAGTCAGATTTTGATGTGTCGTCGGGTCCGCGCTGTGTTTGCCTCTTTTTTCTTCGCTGGCTTCTGCAGCTGCAGGTTTCATAACTCTCTGTTTACATCTCTAATTAAGTCTCACATGTGTCAGCTTTCTTTTAATAGATACGAAATTATGGATATATACTGTTAAATGATCAGAATTGTAATATTTCTGACTGAGGCAAAACTTTCCAGATTCCAATCAAATTGAATCGGATCCTGTATCGAATCAAAATGATTCTACAAATCAGTGACGATGCAGCCGTACTCAGCTCCCTAAGCATTTTCCCTTTCCAGTTCACAATCAATCCCACCCCTAGGTCAAAAATATGTATAGGACAATTGGCCTCATCTAATATTTTGTATGAACCTGTCCAGCTGTCCAGTGATTAAACGACAAGTAGATGGAGGCAGGACTTCACAGCAGGGGCATACTCCATAATGTGCTGTGCATTATCATATGTATATTATATATATTGCTCACTTATTGTATTTACCAACATCAAGGAGTTATGAGCAAAGAAAGGCCACCATAGTGCATGTTTAAATAGGGAAAGTTTATTGATCAAAATGTATTACGCAGATACGCATTACATTTTTTTTAGCCCCCCAATCGAGAAAACAAAACCAATTACATGTTCAAAGCAACGGAACGGTGGCCCAATATCAGAGAGAACTCCACTCTTGAGTGAGCAGCGATGATTGAGCAGTCCGTTTTATTTTGCAGATTCAAGCTGCTCTTCAAAATTTTCACCACCAGATGTCACCGGAGAGGACTGTGTTGAAAAGCTTCGAGTAATGAACCGTTTTTCAATACAAGCTTCAGTGCTTCGGAAAGCTTCATTTGGCCATCACTACCGTTTATTGAGGTTAGCAACGAGGGTACAAAATAATAGGGCATCGGTGAAAACTAAACAATAACCTAAACTGGGTGAACTAATAACAAAACATGAAAAAGCTTAACCATAGTGAACTGACATGGGTACCTGGAGATGAGACATGGATGAGCAGACGACCTGACAACAAATGACTGAAAGCACACGGACTAAATACACACAGGAGGAGGATGAGGGAAGTGGGAACACATGGGGAAACAGCTGGCACACATGAACATAATGACGTCACAGTGGGAGAGTAAAACCGAACACGATGAACACAGAAACACCAGACCTCTTCACAATAAAACAGGAAACATAAAGAGACATAGACATGACAACCCGAACTTGACAACGTAAGACACAGACATGAAACGCATGAAGAGCTGGGGAGACTTAACATAGTTGGAAACACGAGGGGGAAATAATAAGAACTAGAAACACCTAGGCATGATAACAAATGAACTTAGGAAACCTGACGGGCTTACATAAACTAAAACTCAAAACGCTGGGCCAACAGACCCAGGATCATGACATCAGGAAAAGAAGAAAAAAAAGACGTGCCCACTTTTTTCCCCCAGTCGCCCTAAACAATATATATAGTATATATTTATGTATGTACATTATGGAATGCCGTTTAGAAAAATATTATATATATATTACAATGAAAGTCTGAATATATAGAATGATCTTCTGAATATGCCAGATGCTTGGGTTTTTAGTGAATTTGGTTGTGTTCATTCAGAAAGTAAAATCAAACACACTTTTCTGTCTTACACTTTTGTGACGGTGGCATAGTCACACAATGTTGTACATAATGGCATAATACAAAAAACGACTTGAACCTTCACATGCCTCAGGTAAAGTTTTATTAAGAAAAAAATTCCTTTGTAAGGAATTCTAAGTGAAGCCATTTCTCAGGACAAATTAGGAACACAAGTTATTCAAACGTATTACAAAACTAAGCAAACTGCAACTGACCCGATGAAATCCTGCTTGGTATTCACCTATTTTTCAAAGAACGACTTCCACTCAGCTATTGCTTTCTTATATGCACTAGTGGCATCTCGATCAAGGATGGCATCAGCGATGACCTCAGTTTGTATGACAGAGAGGACCGTTGCAACACATTTCAGGTATGTTAAGTGTAAGGTGTAGCAACATGCCATCAACACCAACATTCCTTCCCAGAAATCCTCCAAGGGGAGAGTGGTCACTGCTATGTTTCCCACAGCAACAATGCTGGTTGTCCCAGCAAAAAGCAGCACTGGGGAGGAGAGAGGCTGCTTCTCCGGGTATAGCAGAGCATATACGGCAAGGCCGGGATGGTCCATTTGGTAAAGTAAATCCGTTGGGCATCTTTCTTTGCCTTTAGACAATAATTCTGATGCAAAAGAACCAAACGGGACAGGCGGGAAAAGAAAAGACAACAAAACAAAACTTCTCGGCTGTCAGTCGGTTTGTTTTCTTTCCAAGTCAATGAACATCCTTCTCTTTTGTTGGTGGTTCGTTCTTCTGACCTCTCCTTATCCTGGTCACATGTCTCCACTTACCTTTCACATGCAGTGATGCAGGACACGTGGCGTGCAGAGACCATCTCTAAAGACCTCACAGTGATTTAAGGGCACCATGCATCCAGGACAGTGACAGATCTCCTCACAGACTGTACAGCTGACAGCTGTTTTACAACCCGGCCCAGGCGTCTCGTCTCTGATTGGTTCTTTATGTTTAAAAACTTCAGCAACAAATGGAGTGAACGGATAATTGGAGGTGAGCTTCCCTCCCTCCAAGACACCTACAGGAAGCGCTGCCTGAGGAAAGCGGGGAGGATCATCAAGGACTCCAGTCACCCCAGCCATAAACTGTTCAGACTGCTTCCATCAGGAAGGAGGTTCTGCAGCATCCGGTCCCGTACCAGCAGACTGAGAGACAGCTTCTTCCATCAGGCCATCAGACTGCTGAACACGTCATAGACACCTCAGCTTCACTACTGGAACTTCAACATTATGCACTACACACTGTATATAAATGCCACTTGTTTTGCACATATTCAACTCTGTATATTTTATATATTTTATTATTATTATTATTATTATTATTTTATTTTATTTTATTACTATTTAATTTGTAAAAATGTGTACACACACACACACACACACACACACACACACACACACACACACACACACACACACACACACACACGTAGGAAAATATTTAGTATACACATCCAGAAATGCATACACTATTATATATTGTACATATATTTATTAGTTTCAGGTTGGCCATTCTTGTATTTTGCTCGTTTGTGTTGTTGTGTTTGCACATCTCTGTTGCTTGTGGGGCTCGCACACAAGAATTTCACTCGCATGTGCTGTGCCAGTGTGCCTGCACATGTGATGTGACAATAAAAAGTGATTTGATTTGAGTGACCTCTTCATTCTTCATGTTGTCATGTTTCTCTAGAGTTTCATCTCTCTGTGTTTTACTGCAGTGAATCTGATTCTTTCTTGCAGATTTTGGATGCAGGCTGTCAGTCTGATACTTTGCTTTAACATTTTAAATGCTGCTCTTGGCTTTGGAGGTGCAGTTTCTTTCAGGAAGGCTGTGAACTCTTACATTCCTCTCTCTGAGCTCAAAATTTAGTTTCAGGTATTTTTCTTTCTTATCTTCAAGCTGGCCGTTATTAAACAGGAAGTGAACAGACCGATTCTTCTCATTTTTGGCACATTTAAGTTTTGCACCTTCAGGAGCTTAAATGTATTTTTAGGTTTTCTTCCATCTGAGTGTGATGAGAGCTATAATTTTTTCCTTACATATCGTTACAAAGAATTTACACTGAATCAAAGACGTACATCAGTCGGTCACCCAGTCGATTGTCTGTCGCCTTCATCGCCAGACCCACTGCACTAACTTCATGAACTCCATCCAACAAGTCCATCATGTTCAGTCCCTCTGGAGTCTCCATATCCAGGAGTGTTGATGATGGCCAGAGAGCAGGGCAGAGTTTCATCTTCAAAATCAAAGATCTCGTACAGGATCACACCTGATGTCTGACTTCTTTTCTCCTCCTCTACAATCCTAAACCAGACTTCATCCTCCCACTTCACTCCCATCGTGTAGTTGAGCAGAGTGTTGACCAGAGCAGATTTAAGCCACAAGTAAGATGGTTTTATTTGTCTTGTCTTGATTTTTTTCTCCAACAGTCATTCTGTGACCCACACAAACATGTGGTCACAACTGTAAATTCAGCGTTGTTACATATGGAGGTAATTGCGCATGTTTCACTTTGCTGCTGTAATGAGGTTCACAAAGTTTTGTGTCGCAAGAGAGTGCCATATCACTTTGGACAGTAGAGGGCAGCAGAGTGCCTTGGGACTGAGTTGTGTGCACAGATGAACACTGTGATGTTTAGTCTTTCATAATTTAAGATGTTTAGGATGTGAAGTGTATTACACTGTATTTACATGAGCTATTCCAGCTCTGCCAACCTAATAGCTATGCTACGTGCCTGAGTAATGGTGGATGCTATTGTCTTTTAGCAATAACACCCGCCTCCATATGAAGCTCTGATCCAGTTGTGTTTACAGTTCCTGTACACTTGTGTAACTTTGTCTTCATTGCAAGTGTTGTTTTTGGGTAGCGTGTGTGTAAAATGTTCCGAGGTTACATCGTTCATGACGCATAATTTGAAATTATTTATGTTTATTTTACTCCAAGATGTGGTGTGTGTATTGTTTATGGGGTTAACCTTCTTCTAAAATCTGGTGTTATTTCAATATTTCTGTCCAACTATTTCACGTTGTGTTTGAGCACAACTTGTTGGAAATACCGTTTACTCCTTTTGTTTTATTTTAATTTGTAGGAAAATAATACAACGTCCGCTTTGTTCCGCGTACGCACAGATGGGCCTTGATGAAGCACAATTTCACCTCAGCGCTTCCTTATTGGGAAAATCTGCACAAGTGCTCCCTCTACAGGGAGGAAGTCTGCCCTGCTATAGAGTCTCTGCCCTGATGTGGGAAAATGAGAAATTGAGCACAAAGATAAGGCTGTTGAAACACAACACCATCACCATCCCTAAAACACACTGTTCTCTTTCATTTTAACAATCTGTTTAACAGAATAAAACAACTATTCCTGATGGTAAATAAAAGTCACAAAACATCATAATTTCAACTGGGCAAAGTTGAGTGTTATAGGATGGTTAATTCGCCCTTATTTCCATTGAAAAGGTCCCCAGCAGTTTGTTCTGAAGGAAGGAATTAAGTTCAAATAAATGGAAGATATTTAATAGGGTGGAGGAGCTGTGTTTCCATATGAAATAAACTGAAAGACCAGAAAACTGGACAAAGGTATGCAATACAATACAAAATATACAAGTGATGTACTAAAACACAGCTAGATCCAAACTGTATGACTGACATGTAAAAATAAATAACTAATTATGTGTGTGTGTGTGTGTGTGGGTGGGGTATCCTGAGAACTGAGTATTAAAACTGCCAAACATCTCACTGTGAAAGGAAGACTGTAAAGTCCTCAGGTGGCCGTTCAAGAATGCACAGTCTGTAATTCCATCATCAGTCTTTCTTGCAGTAACATCCGGCACCAGCTGCAGACGAGACAACGTGACTGAAGTATATGTATACATACATATATATATATATAACAACAAACACCCAGCACGCCCCTGCGGGCGGTTTATCCTTCAAGCTCGGGTCCTCTACCAGAGGCCTGGGAGCTTGAGGGTCCTGCGCAGTATCTTAGCTGTTCCCAGGACTGCGCTCTTCTGGACAGAGATCTCCGATGTTATTCCCGGGATCTGCTGGAGCCACTCGCCTAGCTTGGGAGTCACCGCACCTAGTGCTCCGATTACCACGGGGACCACCGTTACCTTCACCCTCCACATCCTCTCGAGCTCTTCTCTGAGCCCTTGGTATTTCTCCAGCTTCTCGTGTTCCTTCTTCCTGATATTGCTGTCATTGGGAACCGCTACATCGATCACTACGGCCGTCTTCTTCTGTTTGTCTACCACCACTATGTCCGGTTGGTTAGCCACCACCATTTTGTCCGTCTGTATCTGGAAGTCCCACAGGATCTTAGCTCGGTCATTCTCCACCACCCTTGGGGGCATCTCCCATTTTGACCTCGGGACTTCTAGGTTATACTCGGCACAGATGTTCCTGTACACTATGCCGGCCACTTGGTTATGGCGTTCCATGTATGCCTTGCCTGCTAGCATCTTGCACCCTGCTGTTATGTGCTGGATAGTCTCTGGGGCATCTTTACACAGCCTGCACCTGGGGTCTTGCCTGGTGTGATAGACCCCAGCCTCTCAGAGCTTGTTCTTGTGCTGCCATGATTAGTGCCTCTGTGCTGTCTTTCAGTCCAGCTTTGTCCAGCCACTGGTAGGATTTCTGGATATCAGCCACCTCCTCTATCTGCCGGTGGTACATACCGTGCAGGGGCCTGTCCTTCCATGATGGTTCCTCGTCTCCCTCCTCTTTCTTGGGTTTCTGCTGCCTGAGGTATTCACTGAGCACTCGGTCAGTTGGGGCCATCTTCCCAATGTATTCTTGGATGTTCCATTGTCTCATCCTGGACTGTGGTGCTGACACTCACCAGTCCCCGGCCCCCTTCCTTCCGCTTAGCGTACAGCCTCAGGGTGCTGGACTTGGGGTGAAACCCTCCATGCATGGTCAGGAGCTTTCTTGTCTTTATGTCTGTGGCTTCTATCTCCTCCTTTGGCCAGCTTATTACCCCAGCAGGGTACCTGATCACGGGCAGGGCGTACGTGTTGATGGCCCGGATCTTGTTCTTACCATTCAGCTGACTCCTCAGGACTTGCCTGACCCTCTGCAGGTACTTGGTGGTTGCAGCCTTTCTAGCGGCCTCTTCATGGTTCCCATTTGCCTGCGGGATCCCCAGGTACTTGTAACTGTCCTCTATGTCTGCAATGTCTGCAATATATACAGATATATATATATATATATATATATATATATATATATATATATATATATATATATATATATATATATATATATGTAGTTGAGCAGAGTGTTGACCAGAGCAGATTTGCAATGGACCCCCCTGCAGTTCACCTTCTGGAATCGGGGTGGATGACGCTCTCATCTACCTGTTACACCGATCCCTCTCTCACCTAGAGCAGGCAGGGATGTTATTTGGCTTCTCCAGTGCTTTCTACACCATCCAGCTTGCACTACTGAGGGAAGCTGGAGGGAGCCAGAGAGCCAATGGTACCTACAGAAGTTGATGTTGATGATACAGCCATCATCGGATGTGTATCACACAGGAAAGAACAGGAATATAGAGGGGTCATCAGTGACCGTTTTGGCTGGTGTGAGACCAAGACAAAGGATATGGTCATACACTTCAGGAGGAAGTCACCCCCTATAACACTGGTGAAAATCTAAGGAAAAGACATTGAGATAGTGGACTCTTGTCCTATGCACGGACAGGGACAGGAGCAGGACTGACAAACTGGTGTGGAGGTCTAGCTCTGTGCTGGGATGTCCTCTGGAGTCTGTGGAGGCGGTGGGTGAGAGGAGGATGTTAGTGCAGTTGACATCCATCATGAACAACCCACATCACCCTATGCATGAGTCTCAAGTGTGCTGAGCAGCTCCTTTAGTCAGAGACTGAAACACCGTCGCTGCAGGAAGGAGCGCTTTTGCAAATCATTCATCTCAACAGCAGTTAGACTCTAAAACTTCTCAATCACTCTGTCATGCATAATCCACCTTTTATATGTATGGACGTGTGCAGGTATATGTATACATATGCAGTGTTGGGGAGTAACGGAATACATGTAATACCATTACGTATTTAAAATACAAAATATGAGTAACTGTATTCCGTTACAGTTTAAAAAGATGGTAATCAGAATACAGTTACTTTGTTGAAATGAAGGGATTACACAGCGGTCTTTTTCTGTTTCATGTGTTAGACTGTCCCCTCTCTATTTTTGGTTTCCACGCCGGAACAAAACAGGCATTAAGAGGCTCTAAGTCCTGTGTCTCAATCCCGCGGCCCATGTCACCTCTACTTGCAGTCTGCATAATGATGTGACAAAATAGTTTTCAAAAGTTTGAAAATTATTTAATAAGAAGGCAATAGGCAGAGTGTTACAGGCATACCCCTAAAGCATGTAGCCTCGTGGGCAGTGTAGCCCAGCTGTAAGTAAGCTATTAAGACTTCGTGTTTTCCTCTGAAACAACAAGCTCTGTTGCAGCAGCCTTTCAACGCCTCTCTCTGTCTCTGCTAGCAAAGTCGACCCAGACAACAAAGTAAAGCTAGTTTTCAGCTATGAGCCCGACATGAACCGGACGTATTAGCCAGAGGTCCCTTTACTACGGTTCGGAGCCGCGGACCTGTTTTATATACGAGATCGCTGCAAAAAGTGCAGCCTGACCTAATGTGCACCTACTGTTACTCAGTTATATTAAGATTTAAACATCTAGTTGGTGTTGGTGTGGAGAGTAACCTTCAGTAACAGTAACAAATCACACAGCAATAGGACATTCATGTAGTTGTAAAAAGCACGATAATATATAAAGAAATCCAAAGTATTCAGAATATGTTACTCTTATTGAGTAATGTAATGTAACGGAATACATTACAAAATACGTTTTGGGGCATGTAATCTGTAATCTGTAGTGGAATACACTTTAAAAGTAACCTTCCCAACACTGCCAACCACCTACAGTGAAGTTGGGAGAGGACTCAAATGACTTGGGGGGGTAAACGCCATCCAGTCCTGGTGTTTACTTCGGAATCTACCACTCATCTTTGGAGACTTAGTTTGTCCAAATGATCAGCACTGGTATTTGCTACTGCTGTGGCTGGTGCATATTGTGTTTTCACCAGTGTTATCAAAAGGTATCACTATTTTCTTGAAACACCTGATCACCGAACACCACAGGTTTGTTTCCACACAAGAAGCTGCTACCAAAGCATCACTTCATGGTGCATTATACTCAAAACAGGACCATTTTTGCATAGCTGATTCATGCGGTATGAAGCGAAACACAGCTTCTTTACAAAACAATTGAAAAGTTAAAAAAATGTAACTAAAACTATAAAACAATCAATAAAACATCAAAGTGATTTTGCTTCCAGGTGGCGGACATTTGACCCCAGGAGACTGACCACTGGACCAGGTAAAATGCTTTCTTGAAATACATCTTGCAGATTTAGTTGTTTGTATAAAAGTCCGATGTGCAAAGCCAGTTTTTCACACGTTCGTCCGTGCTGTTGTGAAGGATGAGAGGTTATTTCTGATTACTTTTGCACTGCACACAGCACGTCTCAATGAGCATTTCAATGCTTTTCTGAAAGTTTAACTCTGCTCTAAGAGTAAATCTAACTCCATTTAAACTGGGTCCAAATACTGTCTTTTTTAGAGTAACATTTTATTCAGCTTAAGTAAAATTTACTCAGTGAATTTTACTGTGTACTGATTTAAAAGGAACCACACAAACACACATATTGTGGAGGTATGTAAGGACGACACGAGAGCTTATACATTTTACTCGAACTTCAAATCTTGAAGGAGCCTTTACTCAAAATCTCAGCTTCACTCAACGGCTTTCACATCTCTTAGAACCCAGAAACATGACTCCTCCCACTTCCCCTGGTGGTCCGCCACAATATATATACATATCCTTTTAACTGTAATGCTAATTGCCTTTATTTATGTAATTCATTTTTTTAGAGTTCCTGTGATTGCTCTGTATGACTTTAACTTGTTGGCAATTTTGTGTGCACCTTTGGGAACAAACTACCTTTGGATATGTAGTTTAATTTCCCCTTTAAATTTGTATTGGTTCAGTCCAGAGCCTATTTGGGCTAACAAAGTTGTTCCCAAGTGTTGCTGGAGTCTTCACCTCACCTGAGCTGGATTTAAGGCAGCTGGAAGCTGAGAGTGAAGAAGCACTGTCAATAAACATTCACCTGTCTTGCAACACTGTGTGCGTCACAATACTCGATACAGGACTTAAACCAAAAATACAGCTTTATCTGCTGGATGAAGGCGATACAAAAAAATGCAAAACTAAGCTGGAAAATTCTATTACTAATTCATTCGGGGAAACACAGGGAGTGACACACAGCCATGAGGAAGGACAAAGGACGGAGGGAGACGCTGACCTGAATGCACAGAGGGATAACACGGAAGTGAGAACACACGAGGAATGCTGCTGACACGAATTACCACAACGAGACAGGGAAAGCTAGACTGAAAAGAATGAACATGGAAACATGGGACCTTCACAACAAAACAGGAAACATGATACACCAGTGGAGGAGAGGCAGACGAGAGGGAGCGAGGGAACGCGAGCACCAAAACTCAAAACACTGGGTCACAGTCCCAGGACCATGACAGTCACGAGATGGTCACATATCGTTTTAGTCATCATGCGTTCCACATCTTGGATGGACATGAAGAACCGATCACGGTAAGCATTGGTATTAGGATTGTTACGGATTCAAATATTGGGGGTGGATACAAGAGAAAAACCACAATAACCACACTGGTCCGGCCGGGTTGAGTCAAACGATGATTTTAATGATCACAGATGGACACCGTACGCAGACAGCATCAGATCTCAAAATGGTGGAGCATTGATCAAACTCTAGCCTCTGGTGCCTCCACCTTATCATAAAAGCCTAAACATTCACATGCTTTCTCTCACACGGCGCCTGAGCTACGACCTTGGCTCCCTGTTTATCTGCTCCTGCTGAGATGGGGCAGAAAACTCCAGTATGTTCTGTTCTCTTCTAATCAGACAAATAAGGCGATGACTTTCTGCGAACAGTATTTCTTATAACTCAGCAGTATAATGCATCATAAAACAATATCATTCATTCACAATAAATCAGCAGTCTAATGTAATGCAAATCAGTTTAACAAATGCAATAGTTATCACCTTCTTCTAATCCAGGAGAATAATGCAAACTAAAACTACATAATAATTCACAATCTTTAATTAGGGGTCTAACATGGCATAAAATAATATTATAATCCCACAGGATGCAGCGTTTGAGACAGATGATCAATGACCAAGCCCCACAAACCCAGATCTCTTGGTTCTTCAACCTGCTGAAGGAGTGCAGGTGCCCCTTGATAAATGTCAAAGTCCAGCACAATACCATCTGCTGTTGTGCAAACAAAGTTTTTTATGCCAACTGGGTTTGGCTTCATTGGCAGACCTTGTCAACACGGACAAGCTCCTGTGAATTTAATCATCTGCCCTTCAATAGAAACGCATTCTGGGTGAGCCTGAGATTTGCAGCCTTTCAGAATGCGGTTCAGAAAAGGCCTCAGAATTGATCACACTCTCTCTGATCCTCTGGAACATCATCATCAACGAGCACTTTGAGTGGTTGCCTCAGTCTGAAGAATCTGTCTTTTCAGTGATGGCAAGGAATCTCAAGGCTTTGAACCTGATTGCAGAATACATCAAAATACAGGCACCAAAAATGATAAATTTCATCAGTTGAAGTGTTGCGTGGGTTCCCACTTCTTGATGTAGCATTAGAGCAATCTGCAATCATTTTTATCAAATCTTTATCAATATACTGCTCTATGTAGTCCAGTAGGGTCCAGCCCTCTCTGTCCTGCACAGTTTCTTCCTCCTGCTTAAACTGGGGTTGATTTGGTGTTAGCGGAAAAGCCTTCCATCACATCCCACACCCTTTCTTGGACTGTTCTTGATGGCTTGGTCCTGGGGTTGTCTCTTCAGGGACATTGTCTGAGACATCAGCCTCATCCTGTTGTGTTCAAGAGTGATGATCTGGCAATTTCACAATCTGAACAATATCCTTCATATTAATCACGGAGACGTTTACGTCCCCTGATAAGCTGAGAGGGCAGTGGAATGGGGTCCTCACACCCACTACTGTCCTCCTCACTGCTGATTAGCTCATGTCATGGACAGGGCGGATCTAGAGAAATCTTCTTAGGGTGGCATGAGGGGGACAAAGAAATCAAATGGGGTGGCAAAACCAAAGCCTTTTTTTCCCAAACACATGGTTACATATGGTTAAAATGATTCAAATGCAGTAAGTATACAGTATACAGTATAAGTATTTCATATGAATATAGTCTATAACTTGATTATTGTCTGTAGCCCACATAATTAAACACTTTTGTTACATAAAACATGTGAGTTTTGATATGTACTGTATAGCCTGCATAATAAATAAATATGTAGCCAAATAAGTATAAAATCCAGAAAGCTACACAACATGGGGCGCTTCATTTTCAAACACATTTCACTGTTTTTTGTTAGAAAATCATCAGATTGTTAAATACTTAAATTACACAAAATGTCAGAAATCTGCACTGTCATGAACAAACATTTAAACCTAATTTTTCATGATTTGTTGGATTAACCCTCTGAGGTCCAAAATATAACTCCTCATTTTTGGTATCAACCTCACGTGTCTGAATTTAGTTGTTTTTTCACTAATATTCTGTATTAATGTTACTGATCTGATATCACACAAAAACTTAAAATTCTAGTAGTAGTTTTTTACTGTAAAAAACACAGACATGTTGAGTAAATTATTTTTATAACTTCAAATGCAAATATAAATTGTATAAACTTATGCACACATTTTGTAAACATATACAACTGTTTATCTAAAAATGCAGCCAATACACCTGCCGTTTTTTTTCATTTTGTACACTCCACACTAAAAGTCACAAATCTCCCACATCTCAAAACTTGCTCGCTCTGTCTCGCTGCTGTCACTCCCAAAACTTTCCCCTCTTTCTAAACAACCAAATCCCACGTGTTGACTTTTTTAAAACCAAAAATTGTTACACATATATATATGTATATATATATATATGTATATATATGTATATATATATACATATATATATATATACATATATATATATATATGTATATATATATATATATATACATATATATACATATATATATATATATATGTATATGTATATATATATATATATATATATATATATATATATATATATATATATATATATATATATATGTATATATATATATATACATATATATACATATATATACATATATATATATATATATATATATGTATATATATATATATATACATATATATATATATATATGTATATATATATATACTTCTCTCTCAGCTCTCAGCGAAGGCGGTCGCACTTCTCCTCTCCTCCTCACCCTTATCTTCCCTGCTTGCTTCTATGTCCTCGTCTTGTCTTGCGTGCATTACTTTTCCCTGGAACAGTCTCTCACTGTCGTTCTCTAAAACCTAAAAGACAATTATGGATTTGATCAACTGGTCTCTGAGTGCTATTGACACCCTTTTCTCAACGAGAAGTCTGGGCTCGGGAGAGCCTGAGTGCCCTGGAGGGACTTTCCCTGCCGGTTACACGATGGACGGGTGGCAGAACTGGAGGACCGTGTGCCTGGCGGGACTGTCGATCGAGGACGCTGAAGATATCTACCTATTCGGAACCATGATAACAGGGTTCATGCTGATCGGCGTTGGCCTAGCCCTGCTTTATCAGAGAAATAAGAGAGCAGAACCGGCTGTTCAAACCCCCACATGGCTGCCCGCTGGATTCGAAGCGCCGGGACGAGGTGCGACCTCTCACAACAAACGTAATATGGTCAACACCTTGGAGACGCTTACTGCTGCTGTGAAGGCTCAAAACAACACCATTGAGCGTATGAGGGGAAACATCAGAGAGAGGCCTGCTCAAAATGACACCCTTGAGCGACAGCTGGAAAACATCGCGGAACGGATCACTGCAGTTGTGAAGTCTCAGAATCAAAAGACTGACAACACCTTGGAACTGAAGTTTGATACCATCATGGGGAGGCTCGCGGCTCTCCAACGCGAAGTTGAGGGACCAGTCTCAGAGTGCTAGAATTCGAGCTGCTCACAAAGGAGAAATCAACAATATTCAACATTTGGACACCACGGCGCCAGCTGCAGGCCCAAGGCTGGAGCCCACCAAAACAACTCCCTGATAACGACTGTGTGATGACTATTCTTCCCGTCCCATGAAGGCCACCTGGGTTGGCTGGCAGACTGTTTACTTAGCCTGATAGTGCGAAGGACACTGTCTCCGCTGAACTCTGGACACGCACACACACACACTTACACTGACAAGCACTCACTCATCCCCCTCCCTTTCCAACGCCTTCGATGCTTGTGCCCTACCGGGGAAGATAGCAGTCAACTGGACCAGCGCAGATGCTGCAGGACCGGATGCGCTGTCTACGCCGGCTCTCTCTTACCCTTTACCCGCCCCTGTTGCTTGTCTCGTGTTTCTATGGTGTATTGATAGTCATGTGCTTTTGTGCTGAGGTGTTTTTTCTGTTATCAAACTGTTCTCCCACCAGGAGCTCAGTCTGAGTGGAGTTTTTTTCTCCTCCTCTTACCTCATGTAGTGTATTTTCGTTGTTTTTTCCTATCAGCCTACCTTTCTGACATGTCTCCCCAATGTGATGTTTGTGTAAAGTTGGTCAGAAGGTTCCTTTGTGAGTGCGCATGCGCCATTAGCGTGCTGCCTGCTGTAACCCCTAATTTCCCTCGGGATGAATAAAGTATTCTGATTCTGATTCTGATATATATATATATATATGTATATGTATATATTAGGGGTGCAACGATATTCGTATCGATATTGAACCGTTCGATACAGTGCTTTCGGTTCGGTACGCATATGTATCGAACAATACAACATTTGTAATTTATTTTATCAACTTTCCTTCTGACGATGCTGTCTGTGTGGAGCGCTCAGTGAATCTGTGTTCGACTACTCCGCCTAGGCTGCACTGTCGAGCGCAGATCCACTGAGCGCTCAACACAGACAGCATAGTCAGCAGGAAGAGCGCAGGGCACCTCCCCCACCCTCATTCAGATCTGGCGTTTGGAATTATTTTGGTTTTCATGTGACGTATGACCCTGAAGGTAAGCGAGTCATGGACTAAAGTAAAACAGTATGTTGGATGTGCCATGCAATGCTCAATTACATGGGTGGGAACTAGTGTGTTAGCGCAGTTAGCTCGTTAACGTGTTGGCCGTCTAGCTCCATGCACGGGGCGATCGGCGGTAGCTCGTTAACGGAGATTTGCCGTGTTGTGGCGTTAAGGTCATTTCAACGAGATTAACCTGAAAGCACTAGTGGGAACACAACGAATATGACTGCACATTTACGCCGACATCATCCTAGTGCAAAGACAAAAACAACAAGCATGCTACTAACTTTAGCCGAGTCATTTAGACAGCTGTTAGCACATGATTCTCCTTATGCTGCTGAGAATATAGCCCAGAAGAAGCGGATAGTATAGCTTTTATTTTGGAAAGAGACATTTCTCTGTAATAAACTCTCTTTTCCAAAGATGAGTGATTCCTCAATCAGATACAGGGCTTGCAATATCGCTAGCCCGACGTCCTGGGGCTAGCGATTTTTTCAGTCGGGCTACCAAAATCTCTCTCTGCCCTGCCCGTCGGGCTATTGTAGGAAAAATATATGTCAATGCTTTTGCATTCTTTCAGAAATGTAGCTGGGTAATTATGTCATTGGCATTGGTGAGCCACTGTCAATATGTGACATATTGAAATCGCGTTTGAATTTGCGCTTGTTTTTTTGCTTTCACTTTGCAATCGTGCGAACTGTGTATAGAGAGCGACAGCACTGATCTGTGAGTGATGATAATTTGTGCACCAATTCCTCTGACATCGTCTTATTAATCGTTAGCTTACTATGCAAACATGACAAGTGAAATCTCCCGCAGCTTAAACATGTGAGAGGTTGACCGCGCAGAGAATCGCTGAGCTTATGTGAGTCCGTGTGTAAAAGCAGCAGGATATATATTTTAGTTCTGCTGAGCCAAATAAGACAGGTCAGGGTGAAGAAGTGACAGCCAAAGAAAAGCTTACCACAAAACGGAGAAGTTATGACAAATCAGACTATAAGGCAAAAAGAAAGTGCAGCTTTATGGTTTCATGGACAAAAGAATTTCTGTGGCTGCAATATGACGAGCTAAATAACCAGGGCTGCACATAAGTGGTCCGCAGGTGCGCATTCGCTGTCAAAATAAAAAACACGCACAAGGGTTAGAGTTAAATTTAAAAACTGTACTTTTGAGTTAAAATATATATTTATAATTTTAATAAATGACAAATTAAAAAGGCATGAACATTTTTTTTGTATCGAAAAAATATCGAACCGTGACACCAAAGTATCGAACCGAACCGTGAATTTTGTGTATCGTTGCACCCCTAGTATATATGTATATGTATATATATATGTATATATATATATATATATATATATATATATATATATATATATATATAACACACACATATCTAGCAGTGGGGTTAAAGAACATTTTGTGAGAAATTTAGAGGCTATTGTTCTGCAATCTTTACCCCTTTGGAATAGAATAGTCTTTATGCATTTTAGACAAATCTGTCATTGTAATATTATTTATTACTTTGTCTATGAGTTTAATCATGCCATACCATCCCCAATTCAAGAAAGTTTGGATGATGTGTAAATGTACATACAATCAGAAGGCAATGATGTCCTAGTCTCAGAACTACATGTCACTTACAAATAAACATATTAAATTTTTAATCTGGGAAAATTTGATAATTTTTAAGAAAAATATTAGCTCATATTGAATTTGATGAACTGGCCTGCCAGCTCTCCAGACCTCTGACCACCCCCAAAACATTTGAATGAGATTACATTCTTCTCCCAAAAGTCGAGCAACAGAGGCCTATACTATGAAGCGAGTTCAACATACCCAGGGTATCTTTCCCTTATCTGGATTAACACTGGTGATCAGGATATGCACTCACACGAAGTTGGTTATGAACTCGTTAACTTAACCTAGGATTTCCCCGGCTTGTTTCCATAAAAAGGGTGGTGTTAGCTAGGGCTGGGCGATATATCGAGTTCTTTAAAAATATCGATATATTTTCATACGAGATATAAGATGTGACAATATCGTTTATATCGATAAAGTCTATGTTACGTTATAATTATACTTGTGGAGCCGCAGGTTTGCCTCTCTTTCGTCCACTTTTGTCTCTATGCAACGTTACTCGGCCTCGCCTCTCCTTCACTGAACACAACTTCCCCTCCCCCATAGCTTCACCTGCAGGCAATGACAAGATGAAAGCGGAAAATCTCCGTTAGCGAGTTACCGTGCGTGGGGCTGGACGGCGTCAACGTGTTAGCGAGCTAACTGCGCTAACGACATGCACGGCCTAAAATCCTTTCATTTTCTCAAAAATCGACAGTGCGCCTTATGTATGAATTCTGGTTGTGCTTACTGACCGCGAACCGATTTTATGTGGTACACAGCGCTCAGCAATCTGTCAAAAAATGTTTTAATATGACTTTGCTAAGCTACGGAGCTGCACCGCTTGATGGATTGTCGGAGGATTACGGCTACCGAGGAGGAGCCTCGCGGAGTGATACGTACTGTGCTTCAACATAATATTACCGTACTGTGTGTGTATAAGGACCACAAATGGCACCTGTTCAGAGACGTGGTGCAGCTGTGAAATCTGTCTCTTTGTTATTATGCTCAGCGTCTATTAGTTTACATTTTGACTGCACAATTGTGAGCTTTTTGTTATGCACAAAAACAACATTGTTTTCTTTTATTTATGGACCATGATTATTTAATAAATGCTGATAATTTATTTTTGAGTAATTTCTTCATGTACATCTACGCTGTATGTAAATAAAAGTGCCCGTGTGACATCTGGGACACAGTGTGACTAAGAACTCTCTTTTTGTTCTTAACTTATGGCTTTAAAAAAATATCGAGATATATATCCTTTATCGCCATCCAGCTAAAAAATATTGAGATATGAATTTTGGGTCATATCGCCCAACCCTAGTGTTAGCAATATCTAACCAATCTAAAGGAGCGTTTCACGGGTCATATGACTCTTCTTCCATGAAATAATCCCTACAAGTGTACTCTAGGGACGTTATCAGATAGGGATTAACAATCTATAAAGAAGACTAAAATATAACAGTAAAAAACACCCATGCTGTTTAGGGACTAGTGATGAATGGTGCAGCAAATGTTGAATCTGATGTTTTAATAAACAGAGCAGTAAAATAAACATTGTAGTTCCAGTAAATTATTTGCTTAAAGTGCTGTTGTTTATTTGTAAGGTGATATCAGCACATTAGGGTCTGACAATTTAATCTGGGCTCACTTGAACACTAAAGGTTACCATCACGCAGCCTGATAAGATAAGATTGTCATGCGGCAGGCAGGAGTGGGACCCAAAATGCAGGACTCACAGACTCGGGGAGGTGAACTCAAAACACAGCTTTATTTGCTGGTAGAACAAACATACAAACTAGACTAAACTGGGAAACCATAAACTAAGAACTCACAGGGAGACACAGGGAGATCCACACACAACATGAGGGACGACGTCACGCCGAACAGAGGGAGACGCAGACAGAAATACACAGAGGGTTAACGAGGAAAGTGGGAACACACGGGGAACACAGGTGACACTGATAATCATAACGAGACAGGGCGGGGTGAACTGAACATGACATGTACGGGCGTGAGAGTCACAAAGTAAACAGGAAGTGCACAGAGGTTCAGACAGGAGGAGAGAGAGCACGGGGAAAACACAGACATAACGGGCTGGGGAAACATGAAACAACCACAAAGGGAGACGAGGGCTCATAAATACACAGGGCACACAGGGGGGGGGGGGGAGAGAGAGCACGGGGAGAACTTGGACATAATGGGCAGGAGAAACATGGAATAAAACATAAGGAGAGACGAGGGCTCACAGATACACAGAGGGGCACACAGGGGGTAAAAGCCATGAAGGGAAAACACTTAGGGAACAACACAACAGGGCAACTCAGAAAACATGGCCTAAATAAGGAACGAAATACAAACATACAAGAAAACTAAGAACACTGGGCCAACATGGCCCAGGACCATGACAGTACCCCCCCCCCCCCCCCCCCCCTCAAGGGCTGGCTCCCGACAGCCCAAACCCGAAAAAACAAAAACAGAAAACAACCCACCCAGGGCGGGAGGCGGGGGACCAGGACGGAGGGACCAGAACGGGAAACAAAAACAAACAACAGAAAACACAGGAGCACATGACTATAGTCCAAATAAGGTTCAGGGGGCCGACCCAGAGCCCACAGGCACAAGAGTTCACGGGTCACACGGTCGGGGGGCCGACCAGGTGGGTGGCACAGGTGACAGAGCTGGTCCGGAGGCCGGCCGTGCGGAAGGCAGCGGCGATGGCGAAGGGGGGGACGACGACGGAGCAGTTCAGGGGGCCGACCGCGCGGAAGGCAGCGGCGGCGGCGAAGGAGACGACGGAGCAGTTCAGGGGGCCGACCGCGCGGAAGGCAGCGGCGGCGGCGAAGGAGACGGAGCAGTTCAGGGGGCCGACCGCGCGGAAGGCAGCGGCGGCCCTCCAGTCTCAGGCGTGCTGGCCATGGCCTGGTGGGCACAGGACCAGTCGAGGCAGGACCAGACGAGGCAGGACCAGACGAGGCAGGACCAGACGAGGCAGGACCAGACAGTGGCGATGCGGGGGCCGGACCAGGCGAAGCACAGGCCGAGGCTGGACCAGACGAGGACGAAGACTCGGAGGCCGGACCAGACGAGGACGAAGACTCGGAGGCCGGACCAGACGAGGACGAAGACTCGGAGGCCGGACCAGACGAGGACGAAGACTCGGAGGCCGGACCAGACGAGGTTGCAGAGGCTGAGGCTGGACCAGGCGGAGCTGCAGAGGCTGAGGCTGGACCAGGCGGAGCTGCAGAGGCTGAGGCTGGACCAGGGGGAGCACAGGCTGAAGCCGAAGCTGGGCCAGGCGGAGCAGAAGCAGAAGCCAAAGCTGGACCAGAAGCAGAGGCTGAGACCGGACCAGGCGTAGCAGAAGCACAGGCAGAGGCTGGCCCAGGCGTAGCAGAAGCACAGGCAGAGGCTGGACCAGGCGTAGCAGAAGCACAGGCAGAGGCTGGACCAGGCGTAGCAGAAGCACAGGCGGATGCAGCCGGACCAGGCGACGACGAGGCGGTCGCAGGTGGCGGCTGGACAGGCTCCTCGGGCCCTCCAGCTGATGCGGCGTGAGGCTGAACGGGCCCCTCGGACCCTCCAGCGGAGACAGGAGGCTGAACGGGCCCCTCGGACCCTCCAGCGGAGACAGGAGGCTGAACGGGCCCCTCGGACCCTCCAGCGGAGACAGGAGGCTGAACGGGCCCCTCGGACCCTCCAGCGGAGACAGGAGGCTGAACGGGCCCCTCGGACCCTCCAGCGGAGACAGGAGGCTGAACGGGCCCCTCGGACCCTCCAGCGGAGACGGGAGGCTGAACGGGCCCCTCGGACCCTCCAGCGGAGACGGGTGGCTGAACGGGCCCCTCGGACCCTCCAGCGGAGACGGGCGGCTGAACGGGCCCCTCGGACCCTCCAGCGGAGACGAGGAGGTGCTGGCTGGGCTCACTGGAACCCCCAGCGGACGAGGTAGATGGTGACACGGGAGCCGCGGAGTGCTGGATGAGCTCATCCGAGCTTCCAGCAGGAGCCGATGTAGAGCCAGAGAGAATTGGGACCCCGGGCTCAATGTTAAGCTGGCTAGAAAACTGCACTGCTACGGGGAACTGGGCCAAAGGTTCAGGTGCGAGCTGAGCTGCTGGACACACGGGGACCTGAGCTGCTGGACACACGGGGACCTGAGCTGCTGGACACACGGGGACCTGAGCTGCTGGACACACGGGGACCTGAGCTGCTAACGGTGGAGAAGTAAACGACTGCACAGGGGACTGAACTGATGTTTGTAGTAACGGTGGTGGTGAGAGTGGAGTAGGTGGTGGAGTTAATGACTTCACAGGGGAATGAACTAGAGGTAGTGACGGTTGTGGTGCTGGTGGTTGAGTGGGTGACTGTGCTAAAGGAGGCTGCACTGGGGACACTGGAGACTGCACTGGGGAAAGCAGGGCTGCAGGAGGCTGCACTGGGGACACTGGAGACTGCACTGGGGACACTGGAGACTGCACTGGGGAAAGCAGAGCTGCAGGAGACTGCGCTAGAGACTGCAGTGATGGTTGTAGTGGAGGTGTGACGGGTGGAGGAGTGGCTGAAGTGGCTGCGGGTCGGGCGGCTAATGGCTCGGCTACAGAGTGCCTTAATGGCAGGGCTATGGGTTGAATGACTGACTGAGTAGCAGCCTGAATGGCTGGGTGTAGTGATGGTGGTGGTGGAAGGGAAACAGGTGGTAGTGTGGATAACGGAACTAAGGGCGACTGAGTGGCAGACCGAACTGATGACTGAAGCGATGGTAGAGGTGAAAATGGAGCATGTGGTGGAGTTAATGGCTGTGCTAGCGGGGACACAGGAGACGCAGCTTGTAGCTGGGCAGCTAAGAGAGCTTCAGGAGGCTGGGCAGCTGATAAACTGTTCACATTACCGTCCGTAGCACAAAACACAGCCCCTGAACGAATAGTTCCACGGTTCGACACAAAAAAAGAGTCCTTACTCACCACAGCCGGCGATGTACAAGTCTGAATGTCCGGCTGTGGGGAGGCGCGCTGGCGGCGTGGTCGTCGTTTCTTTTTAGATGATGGCTCTGACGGGCCGAGCGGCTCCACATCCGGCCCTTCAGGCAGGTGGGCAGTAGCAGCTGGGGGATGAAGGTGGAGCTCATTTTGGATTAAATCCTGTTCGAGTGGGTGGAGCGCACTGAGTAGCCAGGGAAGACCAGAGATTAAACGCTGTAGTTTGGTTTCCACAGCACAGCGAAATTCCTTCCCCTCATGTTCGAGCCACAGATACAGGAGTCTTTCCACGGAGTAGATTATGTCCAGACGCAGTTCTTCTGGTGGGTTGAGTGCTGCTGGGTCCATATCTGGTGACGTCGTACTGTCATGAATCGCTGTGCGGCAGGCAGGAGTGGGACCCAAAATGCAGGACTCACAGACTCGGGGAGGTGAACTCAAAACACAGCTTTATTTGCTGGTAGAACAAACATACAAACTAGACTAAACTGGGAAACCATAAACTAAGAACTCACAGGGAGACACAGGGAGATCCACACACAACATGAGGGACGACGTCACGCCGAACAGAGGGAGACGCAGACAGAAATACACAGAGGGTTAACGAGGAAAGTGGGAACACACGGGGAACACAGGTGACACTGATAATCATAACGAGACAGGGCGGGGTGAACTGAACATGACATGTACGGGCGTGAGAGTCACAAAGTAAACAGGAAGTGCACAGAGGTTCAGACAGGAGGAGAGAGAGCACGGGGAAAACACAGACATAACGGGCTGGGGAAACATGAAACAACCACAAAGGGAGACGAGGGCTCATAAATACACAGGGCACACAGGGGGGGGGGAGAGCACGGGGAGAACTTGGACATAATGGGCAGGGGAAACATGGAATAAAACATAAGGAGAGACGAGGGCTCACAGATACACAGAGGGGCACACAGGGGGTAAAAGCCATGAAGGGAAAACACTTAGGGAACAACACAACAGGGCAACTCAGAAAACATGGCCTAAATAAGGAACGAAATACAAACATACAAGAAAACTAAGAACACTGGGCCAACATGGCCCAGGACCATGACAAAGATAAGATAAGATAACCTTTATTAGTCCCACACGTGGGAAATTTGTTTTGTCACAGCAGGAAGTGGACAGTGCAAAAGTTATGAGGCAAAAATTAGAATACAATAAGAATAAATACAGTACACAACTGTACAGAATAGAATAAAATAAAATACTATATACAGTAGAATAAAATAAAATAAATATACAATAAGATAAAAATAGAATACAAATACAAATACTATATACAACTGATAAAGGAAACATGGAAATCACATTAGCTTGTCTCCATATCAAAGTGAAATTAATGTCACTGAACAGATATTTAAGGTGAATTACAAATTTAACTGGTTAGTTCAGCTGCAGTTTAAGGAGAATAAAAATGACTCAGCAGCAGATTAGAATCAAGTACAAAAACATTTACAAATGTTTCTAACTCACCAAATTTCTATGTTTATTTGTAAGTAAAAGGTGGTTTTGAAATGCAAATCACTGCATTTTGGTTTTAGTTACACTTTACACAATATCCAAACTTTCTTCAATTGGGCTTGTATAAATATATCTTGTCATACCTGGGTTGCAGGTGCCATGATGGTCTTAATGTTTCTCCCTTGCACTCCATCCTTCTTGGCATATATCTTCATAAAGTTTGCCGAATAACTATCCAGCTGGGAGAAGAACTTAGACTGCAAATGGATTGTTGTAATCCTCTTGAATTCTGCACTCACCTGCAAAAGGCAGAATAATAATCCAACAGACAAAACTAATAATAAGAATACATTTATAACTGAGATTTACACAGTACCTTTAAAAAAACCCCCAGGATACTTAACAAAGGCAAATACAACCACAAATAATTAACAGAGGATTGTGTTGTCATTATTCAGTCCACTTAAAAGTGAGTCAAGTCTGTTCAATACATGTGAATGCATAATCCATTAATTTCTTGTATATTAGGTTCCTGCATTCATATTTGTAGCTGAGCTAACACAGGCTGCTTTAGCTGATCTTCAGTAAATCCCATGTGGTTACAAGTTACTTTTATATAATAATCCAATGGAAGCAAAATATTGCTGTTGTTTTAAACCCATTCAATTACCTCACACACATGGAAGAGAGCTGGCCACCTCATTTTGAAATCAGCAATCATCGGTGCTTCACGTACTACCTCTTGCCTTCTGAGAGCAAAGGTCTTCTCCATCATTGCAGCCACCCTGTGGTCATTGTTTTTTTTCTTAACTTCTGACAGGAGGTCCACTCTGATTTCTTCCAGTGTCTCTGCAGTTTCACCAGCTGGATAAGTGGGGCAGTAATTCACTTCAGCTTTTTTTGGCTTCTTCACGCCATACGCAGGAGTACATTTGCCATCAGGTTTATGTTTTAAGGAATTCACAGTAACTTCAGGGCAACCAAGCCGTCTAAGGTTAGTTCGGTAGTTAGCAAGTTTATACTTCAAGCTTGTTTTCCATCCGCCATATCCAGTGACTGAACCAGGCTCTTTCAAACATGGATGGGTTGTTACAAGAGCTTCTGCGACCTCATCAAACTCCCTGTCAGAGAGGTAGACCTTGTACTGAACAATTGTTTCAGCTAAACCATCAAGAATGGCAGACTTAATTTTATGATCAGGATTCAACAAAGCTCCAGTTTCTTTGAAAGTAGCATTGGCCCTGTCCAGCTGTAGTTGAGTATCATAAGAGAACCGGGGAATGGGGAAGACATCGGGCCATGCAGTTGCTCTTGAGGACGTAGATTCAGGAGAAGACAATATATCTGTATCAAATGAGTTCCCAGGAGATGAAATGGACGAGGAGTCATCTAGAGTGCGGGAAGTGGCAGCAGGTGAGTAAAGAGGGATCAGTGGCTCACCAGGCTCGACAGGTGCAACTGAGCTAAAGATGATCTTGATGGTACTTTTGTCCTGGATGTCCGACATTGAGATAAGATAGAACTTTATTAATCCCTCGGGTGGGTTCCTCTGGGAAATTCGACTTCCAAAAAAAGCACAGCAACGACCGAAGTTACAGTTACAGAACTGTTATATACAGCGGGGAAAATAAGTATTTGACACATCAGCATTTTTATCAGTAAGGGGATTTCCAAGTGGACTATTGACACAACATTTCCACCAGATGTTGCCATCAAGCCAAATATTGAAGTCATACAATCAAATCAGAACATATAAGTATACAAGTTAAACCATAATAAATAAAGTGAAATGACACAGGGAATAAGTATTGAACACACTTTATTCAATACTTTGTAGAAAAGCCTTTGTTGGTGATTACAGTTTCTAGACGCCTCTTGTATGGATAGACCAGTCGTCTGCATTGCTCAGGAGTGATTCTGGCCCATTCTTCCACACAAACGGTCTTTAAATCTTGAAGGTTCCTTGGGCCTCTTTTATGAACTTTAATCTTCAGTTCTCTCCATAGATTTTCTATGGGATTTAGGTCAGGTGATTGACTGGGCCATTCAAGCAACTTGATTTTCTTTCTTTGAAACCACTTCATTGTTACCTTGGCCTTGTGTTTGGGATCATTGTCTTGCTGAAATGTCCACCCTCTTTTCATTTTTAGCTTCCTGGTAGATGGCAGCAGATTTTTATCCAGAATGTCCCGGTACATCTCTCCATTCATCCTGCCTTCAATAATATGAAGTCTGCCAGTACCCCTTGCTGAAAAGCAGCCCCAAACCATGATGCTTCCACCCCCAAACTTGACTGTTGGTATGGTGTTCTTGGGGTGGTGAGCAGTGCCATTTCTTCTCCAAACATGGTGTGTAGAATGACTGCCAAAAAGTTCAATTTTGCTTTCATCTGACCATACTATAGTCGTCCAATAATCCACAGGCTTCTCCAAATGCTGTTGCGCAAATTTTAACCGAGCCTTGACATGCTTTTTGTTCAGCAATGGAGTCTTGCGTGGTGAGCGTGCATGGATGCCATGGCGGTTCAGTGCATTGCTTATAGTTTTCTTTGAAACAACAGTACCTGCTGATGCAAGGTCTTCCTGAAGTTCTGTCCGAGTGGTTCTTGGCTCTTGGAGAACCCTCCTGATTATTCTTTGGACTCCTCGGACAGGGATCTTGCGTGGAGCACCTGATCGTGGCAGGTTTATGGTGAACTGATGCACTTTCCATTTCCGGATAATGGCCCCCACAGTGCTCACAGGAACATTCAGCATTCTGGAAATGCACCTATAACCATTCCCATCAAAATGCTTTTCAACGATAAGATTACGAAGATCTTGAGAGAGTTCTTTGCCTTTACCCATCATGAAGTCTTTCCTGTGTGCCTTCTGGGTAATGAGGAGCCTTTATAGGCCATCAATTAGGACTAAAGCAGCTGATATCAATTAGTACTGATAGGGGACAGGATTTCTCTATCAATACTGACAGATTTCAGGTGATCTCCTGGCTTTCTATGTCATTTTGCCCCTTGTTATCTCCATGTATTCAATACTTATTCCCTGTGTCATTTCACTTTATTTATTGTGGTTTAACTTGTATACTTATATGTTCTGATTTGTTTGTATGACGTCAATATTTGGCTTGATGGCAACATCTGGTGGAAATGTTGTGTCAATGGTCCACTTGGAAATCCCCTTACTGATAAAAATGCTGATGTGTCAAATACTTATTTTCCCCGCTGTATATATACACACACACACACACACACACACACACACACACACACACACACACATATATAAATACAGAGACAATATAAATAAAATATACGAAGGGGATAAATAGAATAAATAGGAATAAAAAATAAAAATACAAGTGAATTGCACATTTCAAGTATTGAGTCTATTGCACTGTTGACTATTTACAAAAAGTATTGCACAAGGTATTGTACAGTGAGGTGAAGAGGCACTACAGCTTAGTTGTTCCCCCCTCCTTTGTCCTCCTGTTTCCCCTCCCTCTCCCCTCCAGAGAGGAGTTAAACAGTCTGATGGCGTGTGGGACAAAGGAGTTTTTAAGTCTGTTAGTTCTTGTCTTGGGGAGAAGCAACCTGTCACTGAACAGACTCTTCTGGTTGTTTATGGCCGTGTGCAGAGGATGCCCAGCATTGTTCATAATGTCCATCAGTTTCTTTAATGTCCTTTTCTCTGCCACTGTCACCAGAGTGTCCAGCTTCATGCCGACCACAGAGCTAGCCCTCCTGATCAGTTTCTCCAGCCTGGATGAGTCCCTCTTTGAATTTGGGAATGAATTCACCAAGTTGGTGAATTCATTCCCAAATTCTGCATCCATGAACTGAAGTCTGAAGTCCCCATTAACTCCACACTGTCCCTTTATCTGCTGAACTAGCTCACTGACAGACTCTGGCATCCCATTTGGAAGGATCAATCTCCGGGAATCATTTTCGGAGAAAATGATTCTGAGTTTCACCATTGCAGCCATTTCACAACAGCCTAAAAGAGGAAATTAAGACAACGTTAACCGTTTCAACAAGGGTAAATCTGATTTCAACAAAGCACTTCGATAAAGGTGTGGCAGGCTATGTCCATTAAAACTGATATAAATAAAATAATGCCACATTAATTGTCAATACATTTTAGATTTATTAGACTGCCTGTCATAAAAATGAGTTAATTCCTGTAATTGGGACTCTTTCCTTTTCAGTGAGTTCAACATTTTACCATGTTGAACAGGGATGAAGAATTTCAAAATGAATTATTCACATTTTTATAATCAAATTTAAACTGGAATTCTCTCAGGAGTAAAATTAATAAAGCATAACATTCTCTTCAGAAATTAAAATAAATAATTGTAACTTGGCATCTTAATAATAATTTGCTTTACCATTTATTTCTAGTTCTAGTTCTGTAAGATAATATATTGAAAATTAAATGCATAACAACATTAATTGTACTATAGCAATAAAAATATTTAGATTATAGAGCTTATACAGATTATACAGCTATGGCCTACACCGAATATTGGCTGATGATTTAATAACTATGTTAAGCACTGTGTGTGTGTGTGTGTGTGTGAGTGTGTGAGAGAGAGAGAGAGAGAGAGAGAGAGAGAGAGAGAGAGAGAGACACACACACACACACAAAGACAGAGAGAAAGAGAAGATATTATGACAAACTAATAGTGACTAAAATGATATATACATTATTATACATGCAAAAGATAACAAACCTTATATTACATGTATGTGTCTTTTTAATGTCACCAGTCTTAGAGGCCCAACAAAGTAGTCTGCCAAAGGGTATTCATCGGCAAGTTCACCAAGTTCAATCAACACAGTCTCTCTGCTTGGACATGCAGTCAGCTCAAAGGCTCTGAAATGTTCCCTGTACCAGCCAGAAAGCCTTCTCACTATGAAACACAAGCTCTCCTGAACAATACAAATCTGAACAATCTCTCCAAAATCAGGCAGTCCGCCTGTACACCCATGAGCAACTATCATCCCATTTCTAAAAGTTACACCTTTGCTTGACACACACTTTGCAAGGTGGACTTCAGATGTACCAGGGAATTTCTGTGCAATAGTCTGAGCCATTTCTTCTTTCAAAACATCAACAGGAACTGTTGAGACATTTGTGACCTGTAGAGGATTTTTTTCAATACTAGATGACCTCAAGTGATATGAAATCATGAGCTGATGCTTAGTGGCTAGCGAAAGGGGCACATTTTTAAAGCAATTGGTGTGGCGCACAACCTGCTTAAAATAACTGTGCTTGGCTTCAAAACGCATTGTCCAGAATCCTACAAGAGGCCCAAACATCCTTATCAGATGAGGATAGTGCTCTAAGTAATGATGTTTTGGGAGCAGATGCACACCAGGGAAGAGTTCTTGGTGCTTTTGTCTGTGCTCTGAAATTTTTGCCTGAAGATAAGCAATGGACTCATCTGTGTGTGTTGGAGCAACCACAAGCTCAACAGTGTCTTTCAAGTCCATCAGTATTTGCCATGCCATTTCACCCTCTGGAACCAGATGCCCAATTATGAATGGGAGCAGTCTTAACAGAGCCCAATTTTCATGGGCATTCCCACCTATTGTTGGCTTAGTTGAAAATGTGTGTGGGATCACATGTGGCCTATTTGTCTTGTCAGCCCATTTGTACGGAAAATGCAGGATGGATTTGTTGAGGGTTTCAAGATTAAAATATTTATTGGATATCAGCGATGCCAAACAGCGTCCAAGCTCCACCGGCACTATGCCCTCAAAAAGATCATGCATAATATCTGGAGGATAACCTGTGTGAACATTGAAGTGGGCAATATTTTCACTGATAACACAAGGCCTTTTCACTCCAAAACAGCTCGTACCAGTCTCATGAGCTAATTTTACATGAGAGTCATGGAGTTCTTTAGTCCTGAGTGTAAATGCACCTGATTTTACCTCTTTTGTTTGGATTTCTGTTCTGGTTCCTGTGCAAAATCGGCAAATGTACCCACTAGAAAAGCTCTCAGTAAAACCAGCAATACTGTGAGCCCCCAGATTATCTGCTACAACAACCTGAATTGTGCCTTTAAGACATCTGCCTAGTAATGGAATGAAAATTCCCTCTTGCTCCAGAGTCTTCACATCTTGAAGAAGAGGTTGCATGACACGGCAATAACCAAATTTCTTCACATCATCAGTTTTACACAAGACTGCCAAGTAAATTGATGATAGTGATGAATGTGAGCCTATAGGCAAATTACTCACAGTCCAGTAGATGCCACAAAGCTTATGTTTCCTGCGAGAGGTACCCAAAGGATTGCAAATCTCAAAATCATCTATGTATAAACACAGTAAAATTCTCATCTCATCCCCTGACAAAAAACTGTTTTGCTTGAAGTATGAACCATCCTGAGAAGAGTTGTAAGTATGGTGTTCAATAGTCCCCCTATTTTGGGCCTTGTGATTTTCAACTAACCTGTCCACAACACCTTTCCTGACAAAGAGCTGCTGCAAAGACTTAAGTACAGGCACGTACTGAAAACTCCTTTTTTCCTTGGCATCAAGAATGTACTCAATGGGTTCTACAGTGTTAAAGCTTTCTTTATAATACTGGTTGCGGATGTAAGTTGAGCTCAGGGGTCCCCCCTTCTCGATCGCTTTGAGCAACGGGTTAGATAGACAGATAGCAGTGGCTACCTCTTCTAACATGGACCTTTCAGTTGTGACACTGTGTTTCTGAAACACCCTTTCTAGAATTTCAATCGAGAGGGGCAGTGTGGCTGAACTTAAGTAGTGCAGTTCTTCTAAGAACTCATCAATTTTTGTGCCTGGCACATGTGCAAAATGCTCCAACTTGAGCAACACTGCGGCAAAATTTTTCTCAATTACTTCAGGCAAGTTCTTAGCTACATCTGAACCGCTACTTGAACATGCACTGTCTGCTGAAACTGCAGACACTTGATTACCTGCATCTTCCTCAGGATTATAAGAGGATCCTTGTGAAACTTGTGTGATTTTAACTACACCGGGCTTGAAATCTTTGAATGTATGTGGGGTGTGTTTCCTGTTCTTGTGAGAATGAAATGTTCCATATATATTTGTGTGAAAAGTACAACTTTCAAACATACAAGTAACGGTTTCACTACTTTTCAGATGAGTGCCAATGTGTAAAAAATAAGACTTCTCTGTTGGAAGATTGCTACAGGTGCACAAATGACAACTGTATGTTGATAATTGCTGCAACCTCTGGGTGTTCTGTTGAGCATGGACTCTACTTAAATGAATGTACAAAGCATTAAATGTCTTAAAAGTACATGGGCAGTCTATGTGTGGGCATGGGTAACGTGGCATGTGCCGGTGCTGAAGTCTAAAATGTTTTAGTAGCTCATATCTACTAGGTAGAGATCCACTACACACCTTACAATGCCACATCCTTCACTCAAAGGTTAAATAAATAAACAACAGGCTAATCTTCATTTAAGTGAACCCTAAGTAATTAATGACTGGACTCAATCAATCACTAAGACCCTTTCAATGTTTTTAGCCCAACTACATTCAAATCACAAACTTGATAATGGCCAATGATCCCTTTCGACAATGGTCACTTATGGGGTTGGATGGCAGCTGCGTCCTGAAACAGATTAGATAAATCAGTCCCACAAATTTCAAATTAAAAATGATCACCTTACCTAAAATACCATTTCACAATTAAACATGTGTTATCTTAACAGGAGGGCACTGCAAGTCTCTAAGTTTATTAAGTAGACATATTTTATTTCAAAAAAATAAAAAAAACTGAAAAAATATCAGTTCATGTTTGGTCTTTCCTCCTCAGTGTACTAAAAACATACATCAATTGTTAAGTAAACTACTGTGGAACAATTGCAACTTACAAACTTACACATTTAATCAACCCACACATAAAATTTGTATTTATCACAACAGTTTCTGTGGTAGGGTCCAACTAGCTTATTTGCAGAGGTTAAGTTATAAGCAATATCTACATTTGAAGTAGCTATGTCTTTCATATTAGGCTTTTATACTTGTGCTAGCTTGACATTGTGCTATATTGTTGTACTAACGTGTTAGCTAGCGAAAATGGCATAAACAGACAGATTTAAAAAAAACAACAACAAAAAACAAATGTGAATAAATATCACTGAAAAGAATAGACAAACTAATGATATCTTTGCACAAAAAGTATTTTCATCTGGATGGATGAAGACAGATTCACTCTTACCTTTCCAAGATGACCGAGAAGCAAACCATGTGCTTTCCTCCCTCCTGTTGTTTAAAATCTCACGTGATCTTGTGATATCGCGAGTGTTTAAGGCAGCTAACCACTCTTGTTAGATTTTATCATGTCATATCAACAAGAATAAATTTAAGAGGTGCTAAGTTGGTAAATTTCATGTAGATCTTATATGATTTTATTACGTTCACCTTGGAAACATAAATTCATTGTGTTCAAATTACATGTTAGAGTCATGTAAATGCAATAACCACCAAATTTTACTTTTTTGAGTGTACCAACTACCAACCTTTGTATATTTTGTATATTTATTTTATTTTTACTCTATTTAATTTGTAAAATATGTACACACACACACACACACACACACACACACACACACACACACACACACACACACACACACACACACACGTAGACATACATATTTAGTATACACATTCAGTAATATGCATACACTCTTATATTGTACATATATTTATTCATATAATTCTCAGATGTAGCCATTGTTATATTTGCTTGTTCTTATGTTATTGTATTTTTTGCACAACTCTGTTGCTTGTGAAGCTCGCACACAAGAATTTCACTCACATGTACTGTACCAGTGTACATGCACATGTGATGTGACAATAAAAGTGATTTTATTTTATTTGATTTTATTTGACCCCTTGGCTGTAAAAGGCTGATGGGCTTTTGTCGACACACTGCTCGGCGGGCAGCGTGGACAACTCAAGAACAAAGTGACCTAGAGATTAAACAAACAAAAACGAATCAACGCAGAACATTCAAATAGACCCTAGAAATGTCATGTAATAAAAGTTATTGACACGAGGGAGATTTATTAGTTTGATCATCTTCCTCTGAGATTTGGAAGTAGGCTGGAATCACATCCAGCACAGTAGACATTCCCAGTTTCAGCAGTGAAGTGCAGGTGTGCACCAAATACAGATCTTTGCTTTTTTAATGAAAGGAAATATAAAACATTTGATCACTTTGGTACATTCATGCATGCTTAAAATGGTTTGAAAAAAGTCTGCTATGTCAGCGCTCTCTGTTCACTTTGGCACTCCAGTTTTTAGTACAAGGATGATCTTGTTAGCTCTTTTCCCGCTTTTAGTGTTTCTACCCTTAAATGAACCTTGAAAGTTCCCCCAGGAGACAACTCGGCACAGATGGATGTGGTGGAAGCCTGCTGCTTCCTCCTTACCCGATAAACAAGACATTTTGATTGTTTAGACCAAGAGAAGTTGTATTGCTATCATCACTGGTGTCTGACAACAGAGCCATTCATAGTTTTCAATAGCACAGCCTCTTGGAAATATTGCTCTCATCAGATTTGTGGGTTTTTTTTTTAAAAAGTTTTTTTTTCTGTGAACACTGACCAAGTGTTATGGAAAGCTTCTGCTGACACCGATTTCCTCTGGTTTGTGCCCTTATTCAAGGTTCAAGGTTCTTTATTTGTCACATGCATAGTTATACAAGTATAACACACAGTGAAATGTAGTCTGACACGCTCCTCGACATGTGCAAAAATGGGGGGGGGGGGGGGGGGGGGGGTGTGTAGAGGAAGAACATTATATATATATATATATATATATATATATATATATATATATATATATATATATATATATATATATATATATATATATATATATATATATACATACATATAGTATATACACTGGGTGAATGTGCAGTAGTAGCAGCAAGCAGGTGAATTCTGTACATTAATATGAATAGACATCTGACTATTTTACAGGATAGACAATATAAACATATTTAAAATTAAAGGAATTGAAATGTACATTGTGCCTTGGTTTAGTGTCTGGAAGAGTCCTGTCTCAGTCAATTATAGATGATGTGAGAGGGCGGGTGTGTGTGTTTAGGGCACGGATGGCTTGGGGATAGAAGCTCCTTCCCAGTGTAATTATCAGTCCAAATATCAAAGAAAATGAAAGATCAAATATAAAGTATGAAAATGGTCCAAGTACCACATTTAGACATTTTTTCTATTAGTTTATTCGACTCATACTGGTACATGTAGGACTACTGTGGCAACACAAGCAAAGTGGACGCAGCAACAGCTTGTTTTTTTATTAGATTCTGTCAAGGCTGACTGAACGGACTCAAGCACAGACTCTGGGATTAAATTAAACCGTCCTTTATTTACAACACAAAGGGAGCTATATACAAAGTGAGGGGAATGGTCAGGGGCTCCAGGGATCCACGGGCAGGAAGGGGAATGGTGCTCCACACTCGCTTGCTGATCCACATGCCACTCGTTCCAGTCTCTGCACACACGCTCTGCTCTTGTGATCCAGTTCGCTCCACACTATCACTCCACTCCACACTGCCAAACACTCACTCTCAGCAATCAGGAAAAAAGGGTTACAGGAAGGGTCCAGGAAATCTATGGAGAAAAAAAACGAAGGATGATCAGAACCAGGAAACCACTAGGAAAAACATGAGGCGTGATGAGAGCCGGGTTACACCAATGTGTGAAAAACAACAGTTCAGCGACGAGAAGCTTTGAGCCACTGCTTTGGCCAGGGAAGGCAGGATAATGAGCCACAGGTGCAGCCCGGCCCAGTGAGGCTATGAAGTTCAGAATGAAATACGTGGTCAAAAGTTACTTAATTTATTTAAAAACTGTCAATGTATAAATGAGATAAAAGAATTCCCATCAAAGAAATGCAATTTAAAACAGCTTAAAACTGTTAAAAGAGTTAATAACTTTGTTCAAAATGACTACAACCTGTTTAAAATGTAATCAATGATCTACAGGGTGGACCATCCATCCATCCATTCGCTTCTCCTTTTCAGGGTCGCGGGGGGCGCTGGAGCCTATCCCAGCTGTCATAGGGTGAGAGGCGGGGTACACCCTGGACAGGTCGCCAGTCTGTCGCAGGGCCAACACACAGGGACAGACAACCATTCACTCGCACATTCATTCACACATTCACACCTAGTGGCAATTTTGGATTATCCAATTAACCTATCCCCACAAGCTGCATGTCTTTGGACGGTGGGAGGAAGCCGGAGTACCCGGAGGGAACCCACGCAAACACGGGGAGAACATGCAAACTCCACACAGAAAGACCCCGGCCTGATGGTGGAATTGAACTCAGGACCTTCTTGCTGTGCGGCAACAGTGCTGACCACCGTGCCACCGTGCTGCCCTACAGGGTGGGCCTTTATATGGATACACCGTAACAACATGGGAATGGTTGGTGATATTAAAGTCCTGTTTGTGGCACATTAGTATATATGAGGGGCAAACTCCTCAAGATGATCGGTGACCATGGTGGCCATTTAGAAGTCGGCCATCTTGGATACAACTTTTGTTTCTTCAATAGGAAGAGGGCCATGTGACACATCAAACTTATTGGTAATGTCACAAGAAAAAAATGGTGTGCTTGGTTTCAACGTAACTTTATTCTTTCATGAGTTATTTACAAGTTTCTCTTTGTTCACAGCCATTGACATGTTGAAGAGGTTAACACGTGAGGAGCGGATGGAAATTGTGTTGATATCTGGTGAACGCAGTAACCGGGTCATTGCAGCAGATTTCAATACAAGACACCCTACGAGACCACCCATCTCCCATGCTACAGTTAGCAAACTGCTTGCTAAGTTTCATGAAACTGGTTCAGTGTTGGATTTGCCAAAATGTGGACGCAAGAAAACTGTCACTAATGAAGAAACATCAGTGGCTGTCCCAGCTTCATTCAGCAAGAGCCCACAGCGTAGCACTCGCCGCATGTCACTGGAGAGTGGCATTAGTCAAACATCCCTTCGGCGGATATCAGCTACTCACAAATGGCACCCTTACAAACTCCAGCTACTGCAGCATCTCAACGAGGATGACTCAGATCGGCCACAGAATTTGCAGAATGGGCAAAACAAAAACTGGAACAGGACCCTCAGTTCACGCAGAAGATTTTGTTCAGTGATGAGGCAAACTTTTATGTGAATGGTGAAGTTAACAAACAAAACCACCGCTATTGGTCTGACACTAACCCACATCGGATGGATCCCTCCAAGACTGTTGGACCAACAAAAGTGATGGTTTGGTGTGGTATATGGGGCACAACGATAGTGGGTCCATTCTTCATCAATGGAAACCTCAAGGCCACTGGATATTTGAAATTGCTACATGATGATGTGTTTCCTCTTTATGCACTGAAGCTGGCACGTTCCCTGAGTTTTTCCAGCAAGATGGTGCACCACCACATTATGGGTGCCAGGTCCGAGCATTCCTAGATGAACAGTTTCCTGGAAAGTGGATTGGTCGTCGTGGGCCAGTTGAATGGTCCCCAAGGTCTCCCGATCTGACCCCCTTAGACTTTTATCTTTGGGGTCATCTGAAGGCAACTGTCTATGGTGTGAAGATACGAGATGTGCAGCACCTGAAACTACGGATACTGGATGCCTGTGCTGGCATTTCTCCTGCGGTGTTGCTATCAGTGTGTGAAGAGTGGGAGAAGAGGGTTGCATTGACAATCCAACACAATGGGCAGCACATTGAACATGTTTTACAAGTGGTCAGAAACTTGTAAATAACTCATGAAAGAATAAAGTTACGTTGAAACCAAGCACACCATTGTCTTTCTTGTGACATTACCAATAAGTTTGGGCTCTGGTCACGATGTCTCATTCGCGATGAACCTGCTGAAAGAGAAGCATCATGGCTGAGCATCTTCGATGATTTATCCCCTTTTTAGGACTTTTTAGGACACAAGGACAGCATCCTCTGTATGCTGGAAACTTTGTGATGTTAGAGTGAGAAGTCTCATAGCTTTGAAGCTGAACTGAGTCTGAAAGGTATTCACCATCACACAAACTCCTCTGGTGAGGTGATTTGGATGCACTTTCAATTTTTTTGCTATATGTTCCTCAAGGTGTTTCCTTTAAGCCCAGTCTCTAAGTGAAAGAATAAATAATTTCATCTGACTTTCATTACACAGAATCAGGTTTCAATAAAGTTGAAGTATTTTTTAACTTCTCATCATACAGTGTAAATTTGCATTATTTCACATCTTTGCATATATAAAATGTGCTCATGCTCCCCAAAACACAACGTTATGCTTTCCACATATTAACCATCAGTTTAATTGCTGATATATCAGCATATATATCACTATATAAATAGTGTACAATCACACAATTAAAAAAAAGATATTTGTCTTATTCCACATTTGTCTGTGTGAGAAATGATAGCCGTTGTCGTTTCTAGCAAATAAGCTTGACAACAATAGACGATTATTGCAGTTGTGCTTTAGTGAATATTTGTGTATTTGTAGTAAACAGCAGGGTATACATATGTTTACAACAAAGGAACGTGGCTTGTTTTGAAGGAATAACATCACGTCTCAATATACACAAAATACAGAGTATTAAGAAACATGTAATGTAGCATCACATCCTATCAGCTACACAAATATACACAAATATATGTGTAAAATATATGTGTATATTTCTGTATCTTGTGATACTCATAAGCTGCATATATACACCACTCCTAGCTGTCATTTAATAGGACTCTGCTATTTGACTGTTATTGTCCACATTTTGACACTCATGGCAGAAAGCATCACTGCAACTCGCTCAACACTGGTGAGCTGAGAACGAGTACGAATAGATAGCCACACACTCAATACACATAAACAAACACACACACACAGCCAGACTGAGTGTCAGAGGGAAACTGAAAAACAGTTTGAGCAGGTGGGGATTTGGGGATTATCGGGGATTGAACTCTTTCGGGGATTGAACTCTTTTAGGTGGAATGGAAAACTCTAAATGTGTGACCCCTGCACACACTAGAAACGAGTAAAGCATACCTCGACATTCAGCGTGATTGGCAGGAGTTCCCACGATACCTACAGAACAGTAATTGTTGAGGGGGCGTGTGTTTGACTGGCTGTGATATTAACTGACAGTGTGCTGTGTGTAGTCATTATGAAACTCCACTGTGACCTTAATCCACCATTGCTAAAGGCACTTTGAAGCTTTTAGACTAACATTTGGCCCTCTATGCTTACTCTATTAAGGTTTCTGTCTCCCTCTCTTCCTGTCCATCTGTTGCCCACTTTTCAGTGGACAGTTTCATGGCCTGATCAGCAATTCAGAGGCTTTAAACAACTGTATTGTAACTTTGAAAGCTAGATTTAGACACAAAACAAAAAAGAAAGTAAGGGGGAGCAAGAACAGTTGAAAGTGTATGAGAGACGGAGTGAGACACATCATCCACATAATGCTTCATCACTATTATGGGGGAAAAAAAGCCTCTACAGCTTTCCGGGGTATTAAAATGACACAAAATGAAACAGATTAAGATAAAGGAAAATGCTTTAAACTTTTAAATGACATACTGAGATGGAGAAAACAAGTGAAATGGCAGAAAGATCAGCCATTCTGCAAATTTAATTCCACAAGCCTGCTTTGTCTTTCTTAGTAGAACTTGGAGAACTGTGCAGTTTAATGCCAATCCAATGCATTTCATCTGTCTTCACAGAGGGACACCAAAATATCTGGAGCTTTGCCCATAAACTTGGGAGTTCAACAGTATATAAACTACAATGCAAACCTAATGTATTTGTAACCTGGAAGACACACCAGTGATTCATGTGGGATATGGGGGAAAATTCCCTCTCATCAATCCAAAAACCCTAATCACCTCTTCCATGAGCAAAGGAAAGTAACACTGCTGTAGGATAGTGAGTCCAAACCCACCTCAGAGAAACTTGAATAACTCTTTGGGTTCCCTCTTATTTATCTGTTTAAATGTGTTAAAGCCACAACCAATACAGCCTTCATTCTCACAATATCAACAACTGATTGTCCCAAATATCAGAACAGAATTAGGGAAAAGGCTTTTAAATAGCCCCTGCTTCCTGGAATAATTCAATTCAATTCAATTTTATTTTTATACTTCCAAATCACAACAAGAGTCGCCTCAAGGTGCTTTAATATATAATCTACAGCAGAACTGAAATGATCTGAACTGGTTACCTGGGGGGAGTTTAAGTCCATCTTAAAGGAACAAGAGAAAAACTCTTTTACTCAGTGTGATTGTTTTTATTGTCTCTCTTAATTAGGGATGGGTACCGGTATCGGTTCTGACATAAACGGTAGTAACCAGACCGAAAAGCAGCGCACATTTCGGTGCTTTATTTCGGTGCTTTTTTTGCTGAGATGTCACACACTTTGTATTCCAGCCAATCATTTTAACTTTGCAAGGACAGACGTTCTTTTTGAGCAGAGCTACAGATTAAAAATGCCCAAAGCGAAGCGGTCAAAGTCTGGCTGTACTTCACAGCAAAATATGCAAACTCAGCAGCAACAAGTGCTTTAAGCTGATACTGTGATACTGTCAAAGGAGGTAACACCTCGAATCTGATGAAACACCTGGCGACGCATAGCGTTTTTTTAAAAGCCAAGAAATGCGCCGTATTTGATAGCTTGCTGCGAGACCTCACACCGAGCACATCTACTGCGGGTGGGTTGCCTGTTATCGGACCCGGAGTTAGAACATCCCCCAAAAACCCGAAGAGGAGAGTCCTGGCCCCTAGCCCTGCCAGTGTAGCAGAAATGATGAGGATGATGATGCAGCAGCAGCCGTTCTTCTCTGCGTGAGTAGCTTCATGTTGTTCGTGTGTAATTTACGTTGAGTAGGCTAACCACGCTATTACATTAATGCATGTAAGGTGAACTAGCAAACACCATCATAGCTACATGCGGCTGTCCTCTTGTTTGATGGCAGATACTCCCTTCACCCTGGCCAAAAAGGCTAAAATGACCAAAGAAAAAGAGGGAAACAGCTGAACATGAGAGGTTTTTGGACAAAGTTTGTGTTTTTTCCATTGTGTAAGCACTGCTTCCAGCCAAGAGTGATACCATATATGCCACATAGCTGCAGAAAAGGCTAACATTGTTATCTTTTTACAAAAAACCAGCTGAACATGAGAGGTTTTTGGACCAATTTTGTGTTCTCCATTCCTTAAGCTAAGTTTAAGCACTGGTTCGAGCACCGTTTAAGCACCGGCACAGTTTCAAAAGTATCGGTTTGGTACTGGTATCGGATAAAACCTAAACGATACCCATCCCTACTCTTAATGATCTGTTGTTGTATTTTTCTTTTTAAATGTTATATACTTATGTGGTACATCTATTTTTGACATTTGTTGCCATGTCTCTTTTGAAAATGAGATTTTTAATCTCAATTAGATTTTTACCTGGATAAATAAAGGACACACGGCTTACTTCCAGGACTTTCTGTGTTTTGTTCTTTCTTTGGACTCGTGGGCCCCTGATTCTTTTCTTGATTCCTTCGCTTTCCTTTCTCTGTCTTAGTCATGTCTTTACATTTTGTCTGTCTTAACTGTTCCCATTTTTCTTCAGTTCCACTTCCCCTGTCTTGGTATGGCTATGTCCCATGTGTCCCACTTGTTACCCCTCAGTTTATACATTGTCTCTGTTTTCCTTGGTCCTGGCTCAGACGCCTGTTCACTAACTGTGTATCCATGTTCCTACTGTTCTAGTTTACCCAGTGTTGTCCCAGTTTACATATTAGTTACTCAACAAAAGGCAGCCAACAGCTGAGTTGAACTTCATTCATGTTGTAGGCATTTGGGTTGGTCCTCACTATCCACTCCGCACAGTCTGCCTCCCGCAGGTCGTTACAAGCTAAATGAGCTAAATGAGACCTCCTGGGCTCTCCACCCTTTATGGGACCCACCTAAAACAATCAAGCACCGGTGGATCATCTGGCAAGTGCTTCCTCCTATTACAGGCTGGAAGTGAGGGTAGGCCATCATTTAGTCCCGCAGCCTTGCTGGTTCTCCTTTGATTCTCCAGAACCAGTAGTGCCTCCAGCCTGAAACAGTCTGAAACACAGAAAAAATTTGTGAAATTTTGTGAAATATTTATTTCAACAATAACAGATTATCATTTTTAAAATGCTTTCATATGTTCCACAGTTTGATCATTTTTTATTTTTTCATTCTGTGGACAACAATGTGCATAAATGCAGATTCATTGCTAAATAAATCAACTTTTGTAAAGTTAAGTTATTGAGTACACAAATCCTTTGCAGTGTCTTAGGCAGCGTCCCATGTTTTGGAATTAGCTTTAGCCCTTCGACACACTGGTGACCTGTCCAGGTTCCAGGTTGTACCCCGTCTCTTGGCCTGTGGCAGCTGGGATGCACGCCAGCTCCCTCTGACCCTGATTAGGATGGATGGGTCTTTGTCATGGTCTGGGTGAGCCACCTGTGTTTTTCCACTGCCTCCCTGTGCATCTGTCCCTGGGCGGAGTCCACATCACTTCACCTGCTCTCCTCACCTGATCGACATCCAGGACAATCAGCAAGGCAGTATTTAAGACCAGCGTCGATATTCCGTCTTCGCCAGTCCATCTGTTAAGCTCTTGTGAGTAACAAGCAGTGTTGGTCAAGTTACTTGAAAAAAGTAATCAGTAACTAATTACTGATTAGTTCCCCAAATAAGTAATCCCGTTACTTTACTGATTACTTATTTTCAAAAGTAATTAATTACTTAGTTACTTTTTAAAAACACGATTTACAACCTGAATAGGTAATAAAGTGATAGATCTTTCAGCCCAATTCTACTTTTTCTGCATAATCCATCATACAAAATGTAATTAAATGGAAAAGTCTCTTTTTAACTTGTTTTATTAGTTTTAATCTTTTAACTTTATGCATCAAGCAAAAATTTAATTATATGCAACATTCTCTGACTGGAAGAAATTAGTTTAACATTTAAACCTATTTTCTGCACATTCCAGCACATAAAATAAAATATTTTTTGTGTTTACACTCAGTCTTTCAAATAGATGCAAGTAAAACACAGCAGAAAATAAATAAAGTCAAAGACTCAGCGGTCCTGTTGCTCTATTTTCACCTGTAAAGCAGGAGTGGGGTAGGCGGAGGTTTACCCTGGTGCAGGTGAGCCGCGGTCAGTGGAAGAATCCGCGAGTTTCTCTGTGAGTTTCCCATTACGTCGTAGCTACTCGGTGCTTGTTGGAAGTTTAGGGGTTTTTCACTGTAAAAAGAAGTTTTCTTCCCACGCACAGCGGACACTAATGTTTTTGTCACTTTTTATGGAATCAAACTCAAAGTAAGGTCAGTACTTCCACGCTTTAAACGCTGCACGCTCATACTCTCTCCGGCACTCGATATGTGATCCATTGTTGATCTGCACACAGCTGTTGTCACGAATGTCGCACTCGCTTACGTCACTGTCGTGAGACATTCTCTCAAAAAAAATCACGGTTTTAGTAACGCAGTAACGCAGCGTTCCTACGTGTATTTAAAATTGAGAGGTGGGCAACGACGCCAGGGGTGGGGTGTACACCCTGATGGTCTTTTGGAGTCCGTGTAGCGTGCCCACCCCCAAGATCCTATATGTATGTGTAATGAGAGTGTGAGTAATGTGAATGTCTAAATTGTGAGATAAAATTGAGGCACAGGCAGCCAGAAGGGGACAGAGGGGGGGATGCCTCCCCTGCACCCTGGTGACATACCCCTACTCCAAGGCCCTGCATGTGTGGGTGATTGTGGTGGAGCGGGAAGAGGGAGGCAGCTGGAGATGGGGAGGGAAGGAAGGGAGGGGCAAGTGACCCCTCCTTGGGGCCAGCTCCCCCGCTGACCCCAGTAGGCACCCCCATACTCCGCAACCCGCCAGGGAAAGGGGGCCCAGGCCCATCCGGACCGGGGCCCAGAACAGCAGCGCCGCCCGGCCCCACCACAGAGAAAACTGCACCCACCCCTTCATCCACTCATCTTCCAGACTACACAAGACAATAGACGCCCAGGCTGAGATCTTCCCCCACCTCTCCTGTATCTCCCCCTCCTGCGGAGTGAGTTCCTGAAGAGAGGAAAGCTCCTGCACGGTGTAACAATCTCCCCCACCAGTTGAAGAGACCCCCAGGTGGCTCGATGCACTGGCGGCACCGTGCGCCAGGGCCGGGCCCCCATACACCCACCCGCCCACAACCCCAGCAACATACCAACCAGGACCCAAGGCCCCGAGGCCCAGCCAGGGCCCCAGCCCGGAGACGGAGCACCCCCAGAACCTCACGCCCGTCTCGGACCCACCCCGGGGCAGCCAGGCTACCAGGTCAGTAACCCACGTCCGTCAGCACAGACCCTCCCCTAGCCCCGCTGCACGCAGCCACGAGGAAACCGTCATCTAAGAGCCAACAGAGCCCCCAATAGGCCATGACCGCTACCCTGGGTTGAGCCCCCCAAGGAAGATGCTCCTGGGGAACCCCCCGACGCCCTAAGCCTGTCCCTACCCCCACACCAATCACAACAGCGAAGGTGGCACTAAACAAAAGGAATTACTAATGTAAAAAGAAAAGTGGTTTTATTTATATATGTTTATATATAAATATATGCGGTGGCCCCTAGAGACAAAACATGTACAAACTCCAAAACACATTTCTAGCATGAACTGAACTTCCAAAACAGAGCTACCTAGATCACTTAAATTACACAATTAAAAGCATGAAAGCATATGTGTATTGTTTGTGTATTTATACACAAGCATTCATATATAGTCAAATAATAAAAAAGAAAAAAATGTTCATTTACCTGTTACTACCACACACCAAATCCGGTCGTTGGTACTTGCTGGCTTGTGTAGCCACCAGGTAACAAAAGCTCAACACTGCCCCCTAGCATCCTGGAGCACTTCTGTTTTCTTTTGTACGTGTTTTGGAGTTTTCACATGTTTTGGAGTTTGTGCGTGTTTTGGAGTTTGTACGTGTTTTGGAGTTTGTACGTGTTTTGGAGTTTGTACGTGCTTCAGGGTTTGTACGTGCTTCAGGGTTCGTACGTGATTTGAAGTTTATGTGCTTTGTCTGTAGGGGCCACCGTAAATGTACTTTTATTTATTCACTCCACATAAAATGTAATAAATAAATAATATAATACCAAAATCAACTATTCACATTTCAACTTTTAACTATTTAAATTTTCATCTTTTTCCTTTTAAACAAATTTAAAGTGAAACAACACAAAACACTGCAAACCACAACACAATTAAATATAAATTATAATATGAAAACAAAAAGAACATGCATATTCTCTGTCATATGGGCCTGCATGAATAAACTTTCTGAATCCTTCATCATCTGCAACTGAAAATAGTTGTGGATGATCACTATACCTTTCTAATGTGACGTTGTTGTCCCTGGCTCTTTCTCTCTCTCCCTCCTGATCTGTTCCCGTGCTACTGAGTGCAACTACCGCCCCTCCCCCTCTTCCCAGCGTAAGGCACAATAAGGCTATCTGGGAAGGCTCGCATGCTGAGTGGAGCAGAAAAAAAGTGCGAGAGAGAGAGAGAGAAAAACAAAACAAAACACGGCTCCCAATAAGGAGCCAGCTCGCGTCGTTCATGTCAAAGATCCGGCTCTAATGGTGTGTTCACACCGAACGCGATGGACGCGAATCGAGCGTCAGGTTTACATGTAAAGTCAATGGAAAGGCGCGATGACACGCGATTGCGGGTCCCGCGAAAATTCTGAAGCAGATTTGCGTCGCGAAAACGCCAAAACGCGTGAAACGCGCGTCAGTGTAGCGCGTCTGGTGCGTTTGACTCGCGAATAAAACCACGCGCGTGAGTTTTTGTGTTGCATTTTGTGCATACGCGCGTTTCGCGTCTACCGCTCGAGTTGGAAAAAGCTGAACTCCAGCATCAAATCGCGCCGCGACAACCAATCAGGAGCCTGGTGACGTGGCTGTGACCTAGGTCAAAGGGGCAGATCCAGCCAAAGCCTTTAATCCGGTTGTTCAGTGATGACGTGACGAATCCTACTTCCGGGTCTAAAGTAGTCTGCGTTTAATATGGTTTTTGTGTTGTTAACATGTTTAATGTTTTGTATTTTCTTCTATTTAATCTCAAAAAGCTCCTAAAACAGTCAGTGATCCCTGTTGACCTCCCTCGGCTTTTATTACCGCTAATCATTTATTTAAGCTCAGTTTTTAAAACCTTAGGATGTAACTACAGCCCAGCCCATGCAGCAGTATATTAATGACTAACCTCGTATTGTGGATGGATTATCTCAGTTGTTCTCCTGGCTGAAGTTTGGTCCTTTTACAGCATCCTGCCATGCGATTACATTTGTTTCTGACCACCAGAACACTAGGGATGGGTACCAGTGTCCGGTGCCATGATGGCACCGGTTCTGACATAAACGGTAGTAACCAGACCGAAAAGCAGCGCACATTTCGGTGCTTTATTTCGGTGCTTTTTTTGCCTGAGCTGTGATACACTTCTAGCCAATCATTTTATGTTTCCGAGGATAGTAGGCGGGGCCAGGTACGTACGTTCTGTTAGAGCAGAGCTACAGATTAAAAATGTCCAAGGCGAAGAGGTCAAAAGTCTGGCTGTACTTCACAGCAAAATATGCAAACTCAGCAGCCTGCAACAAGTGCTTTAAGCTGATACTGTGATACTGTCAAAGGAGGTAACACCAAGAATCCGATTAAACAGCTGGCGACGCATAGCGTTTTTTTTAAAAGCCGAGAAATGCGCCGTATTTGATAGCTTGCTGCGAGACCTCACACCGTGCACGTCGGGTGGGTTGCCAGTTATCGGACCCGGAGCAACATCCCCCAAAAACCCGAAGAATAGAGTCCTGGCCCCTAGCCCTGCCAGTGTAGCAGAAATGATGATGGATGATGATGGCAGCAGCAGCCATTCTTCTCTGCATGAGTAGCTTCATGTTGTTCGTGTGTAATTTACGTTGAGTAGGCTAACCACGTTATTATATTAATGCATGTAAGGTGAACTAGCAAACATCATCATAGCTACATGCGGCTGTCTTCTTGTTTGATGGCAGATACTCCCTTCACCCTGGCCAAAAAGGCTAAAATGACCAAAGAAAAAGTGGGAAACAGCTAAACATGAGAGGTTTTGGACAAAGTTTGTGTCTTTTCCATTGTTTAAGCACTGCTTCCAGCCAAGAGTGATGCCATATATGCCACATAGCTGCAGAAAAGGCACACATTGTTATCTTTTTACAAAAAAAACCAGCTGAACATGAGAGGTTTTTGGACCAATTTTGTGTTCTCCATTCTTTAAGCACCGGTTCGAGCACCGTTTAAGCACCGGCACCGTTTCAAAAGTACCGATTTGGCACCGGTATCGGATAAAACCTAAACGATACCCATCCCTAGAGAACACTCACGTTAACTTTTATCGAGTGGAAAAAAAGTTAGCTTGTTTATATTATGCTAACATAGCTGTGTCGCTAGCGGTCACGTAGCACATCATTATATACCAGCTAGCCCAACTTCAGTAACCCTACAAACGTCACTGCTGTTTAGTTTTCTGTCTTCATTTATGTTGGAAGTGATAGCAGAGCTGTACGTTTGAATTTGTTTCCAAAACCCCGCAGTCAGGACATGCTATATTGTATTTAGATAGAAGCTAGCGAGCTAACTCCCTGCTAACTTCTAACTGCGTTAAATGTCATAAATTCCGTTTTCATGGATGCCTGGATGTTAAAATCAATTGTTACACCTGGTAGAGCAGAACGCTGATCATTTTATTAAAGATGAAAGACTTTAGACAGTTTTTCAACTCTCAGTAATGCCATAGTGATCGTTTGATATATGGACCTGCAGCGGAGTTTAGACCCAGACACGGCTAGTGACGTCAGACTGAACAACCGGATACTTCGATGGAGGGGAAGGCTAATCAATGCGGTAGCAAACAACTTGGAGCTGTACGACACCAGCTGCTTTCTGTACCGAGACAGGAATAAAAAGGACCGAGCTTGGAGGAAGATATGTGAAGAGATCGGGCAACCTGGTAAGTTCATTCATTTCTCTTTTGAAAGTTTTTACTGACCCGGGGAAGCCGCACAAAAGCTAGCAAGCCACCGCTATTTTCCCACTGATGTACAAATACCGTTCTGCTTTTATGCATGTTGTCATTTAGGAATATATTTTATTGTTTATTAATAAACAGCACACAGTGGTCCCGCTGTTCATCCGTCACTGCTTCGCTTTTTTGCTGATTTTTTTATTGCACAGTACAGCATTGCATTCTGCAGCCTGTGATTGCCAAATCTCCTCCGTGCTGTGTCTCCTGCGCTTGCCTAATTTATCACGTTTGGTTTTGATAACCATCACGTCCAATAGAAAAAACAGCACAAAAACACCCATAACTATGACCCTCATTCGGAAATAGACACCTGCACCGCGAGGGGAAAAGGCGCACGAAAGTGGCGGGCAGATGAAGACAAAACGCGGCATAATAATACTTTTACGTTTTGCAATCTACAAAGGTTTGCACTTTGAGAATCAATTGTGAGAACTGTGACCAATGTTCATGTGTGTGGGGAAAACAGTGTATAAAATGCGTGACCAGGGGCTAGTTATTCTGAGAACCCCTGCTGCAATAAATGAGGGACCACTGTCTACTCTACGATTATTATATTCAACCTGTTAACATTTAATACTGTATTGATAATAATAATAATAATAATAATAATAATAATAATACATTTTATTTGAGGGCGCCTTTCAGAAACCCAAGGTCACCTTACAAAAAACACAATTAATAAAAGGAACAATAGTCATAAAATACATAAAATAAGTTAAAATTACAAAACAGAGCGTGACAACAGATAAAATCAGCATTAAAGCGAATAAGCCAGTCTAAACAGATGTGTTTTGAGCTGTGTCTTAAATACGGAGAGGGAGTCAATATTTCTTAGTGCAGGAGGAAGAGAGTTCCAGAGCCGAGGAGCAGAGCGACTGAAAGCTCTGTTCCCCATAGTGATAAGGTGCGAGGACGGAACAGTAAGATGAATAGCAGATGATGATCTGAGAGTGCGGGAAACAGTGGTGATATGGAGCAGCTCACACAAATATGAAGGAGCAGATTTATGGATACACTTGTATGCAAGAAGTAAGATTTTAAAATTTATCCTGGCTTCTATGGGCAACCAGTGAAGCTGCTGAAGAACTGGGGTAATATGAGCACTTAACGGAGTGCAAGTTATGACCCGAGCTGCAGAATTTTGAAGAAGTTGAAGTTTATGAAGGGACCTTTTAGGGAGACCAAATAGGAGGGAATTACAGTAATCAATACGGGATGTAATAAGACTATGGACAAGGATGGCAGCAGCATGGGGAGTAAGGAAGGGACGGAGTCGGTGAATATTACGTAAATGGAAGTAAGCAGACCGTGTTATGTAATTAATGTGAGACTGGAATGAAAGAGTATTATCAAGTATGACACCCAAACTCTTAACCTGAGGGGAGGGAAGGGTGGGAGAATTTTCAACGTTAATGGAAAAGCTGTGGGATTTGGTTAAGATAGATGGTGAACCAACAAGTAAAACTTCAGTTTTATTACTGTTAAGTTTGAGGAAATTGGAGGAGAACCAGGATCTAATCTCAATAAGACAGTCTGAGAGGGAGGTAGGTGGGAGGGATGAATTGGGTTTAGAAGAAAGGTAGAGCTGGGTGTCATCGGCATAACAGTGAAAATTTATATTATATTTTCGGAATATATAACCAAGAGGAAGCATATAAATAATGAATGAAAGAGGCCCCAATACTGAACCCTGGGGCACACCAGCAGAAACAGGATAGAGAGCTGAAGAATGGGATTTAAGTTGGATAAACTGAGTGCGGTCTGAGAGATAGGAGGTGAACCAGGTAAGTGGGGTATGACTAATACCAATGGAAGCTCACCGGTTCAGGAGAATATTGTGAGAAATGGTATCAAACGCCGCACTAAGATCAAGAAGGATGAGAATGGATAGGAGACCAGAGTCAGCTGCCATCAGAAGGTCATTGGTAATCCTTAACAGAGCAGTTTCTGTGCTATGATTGGGGCGGAAACCAGATTGAAATTGTTCAAAATTCAAAATTCTAATTCAAATTCAAATTTTTATTTGTCACGTACACAGTCATACACAGTACGATATGTAGTGAAATGCTTGGACAACTGCTCGTGACCTAAAGAAAACAAAAAAGGAAAAGGCTATGAATAAGATAGGAAATAAATATGAAAAATTAAAAAGGGTAAATTTAACTAGGAAGGAATAAAATATAAATTAAGGTTAAAAATGAAATAACTGGGGGAGGGGAGAGAGCAGCGACATGTGAAGACGTGTTTTTGCGAGCTCTGCTTAGATTGACCATTTGCGTAATTTTCCCGCTCCCCTTCTAGTACATCCCGGCGCGAACCCGTCTCACAAGTGCCTAATCTTTCGAATCAGTTGTATTTTGTAGTCTAAAGCTGTTCAACATGCCTAAATCGCTCAAGCAGAAGCCGGGGCCTGATGCCTCGGACTTGCCTGGTGCGGATCCGGCCGCGGGGGTGGGGGCCGGGCCGGATCTCGACACAATCATGGCTGCCATAAAGCAAACGGAGCAGAATGTGCTAGCCAAGATCGACTCGTCTGTGATGGCAGCTGCAGGTGAACTACACAAGAAAATAGACGACTTGGCGGGTGATTTAAGGTCAGAGGTCCTGAGTGTGCGCGCAGAGTTTGCGAAGGCTATCGAAGACATGCAGAAAGAAAACGCCACGCTCTCGACCCGCACTGATGATCTTGAGGAGGAAGCTAATGGCCAGGCTAACCGTGTTGTAGCACTGGAAGCTAAAGTTGATGCGCTATCTGCCCAAGTCGTCCGGTTGGCAGACAAGGCCGATGATTTGGAGTCCCGGCAACGTCGTGATAACTGCAGACTAATTGGAGTGGAAGAGGGATTCGGAAATATTCGACCGGAGAAAGCCGTGGCTGAATTGTTGAAGGAAGCGCTCGCCCTCGACTATACGCCGACGCTCGATCGGGCGCATAGGAGCCTGCAGCCGAGGCCAAAGGATGGAGATGCCCCGAGACCGATAATCGTCAAGTTCCACTATTTTCAGGAGAAAGTGGATGTTCTTCGAAAGGCCATGGGGGCAGGTCCCATTACCCGTAATGGGAAGCGTTTCTACATCTACCCTGATTACTCGGCCACCGTTAGAAAGAAGAGATCGGCCTTTACCGAGGTGAGAAGATTGCTTCGCCGGTGTACGGGAGTGAAATATGGTCTCCTGTATCCAGCTACATTGAAAATCACGACCCCGGCTGGCGAACAGATGTCTTTCGAAGACCCGATCAAGGCAAGGCACTACGTCGAGACCAATCTGCGCCCACGGGAGACGGAGGGAGAGTGACAGTTAATTCACGGACCACAACAAGTATCACACGCTGCGTGCTACCATTGAGGTAGTCTGCACAGGCTGTGCATTGACTGGTGAACGTCGCCACGCTACGGTTGGATGCCCTTTATGATTGGACAAGGTATAGCTATAAGATGTTGAGGATTTCTGTGGATGTCATGTGGCCTGGGGAATATTTTATTTCAGAATATCTTCGGTATCCTCATTGGTCTTAGTTCCAGCCCGACACCATAACCCCAACAGTGCTTTTATTTTGCTTTTTGATGTATTCTGATTAATTAATCCCCTTTTTCTTATCACCAGTGTCATTATTTTTATTGGGTTTTACCCCTTTCTTGTGGGATTATTTTCCAACCGTGAGTGTTCAGAGCCGTACCGGCCTGTAAGTGGATGGGTGCCGACATGCATGCGGCAATAATGATGCTGAGTCAAGGGTCCTATTATACTTTGTTCTGTCTTTGCTGAGTTCATGTAAGAGTTTAAGCTAGTGTAAACGTGTTATATGCCTAGGAGAGAGAGGAGTGTTTTCAGGGCAGTCTCAGGTTTGTGGAAGACCAGCCCAGGGGTCCAGGATGGTGAGAGGTTTATCTATGTTTATCTGTTTGTTTTTGTTAGTTTTGCTTTGGGTTTATCTGTGGTTTATGTTGTGGCTCAAACAGGCACTGAAACACTGAGATATAACCAACGTGCAGGATCAGTCTATTATCGATTGTGGCACTATGACTCTGGATAATGTGAATAATCAACAGAAATCGGTCTCATTCATTAGCTGGAACGTCAAAGGGCTGAATAATTTGGTTAAAAGAAGCAAGGTATTTAGTCATTTGAAATCGCTCAAACCTGACGTGATGTTTCTACAGGAGACACACTTAAATACTAACTCCCAAAAAAGATTAGGTTGTAAGTGGATTGGACAAATATATCATTCACGTTTTAACTACAAAGCCAGGGGAACAGCAATCTTAATTAGGAAGGGGGTTCCATTTGAACACTCTGAAGTGATATCAGATCCTAATGGCAGATATGTTGTTGTAGTGGGCAAGCTGTTTAACACACCACTATTACTGGCTAATATTTATGGACCTAACTGGGACAACGCACAGTTCTTTCTTAATTTTTTTTCGACTCTCCCAGACCTTGTCTCCTATAAACTAATTCTAGGTGGAGACTTTAATTGTGTCCTTTCTCCCCAGCTGGACCGATCAAGCGTAAGGTCGAGCAACACCCTCTCGTCAGCAGCAGTGGCTATTAATTCCCTACTTCGTTCTTACGGCTTATCAGACCCTTGGCGTGCAACAAACCCATCTACGAAGCAATTTTCCTTTTTTTCCCCTGTACATCATAGTTACTCCAGGATTGATTACTTCATTGTCGATAACCAGCTACTTCCCTTAATTTCCAGCACCAAATACCACAGTATAGTGTTGTCAGATCATAGCCCTGTGCAGATGGGTCTGGTTTTTCCAGGTAATGTAGCGCCCCAACGAACGTGGCGGCTAGACCCCCTATTACTTTTATGTGAACGCTTTAAAACGTTTCTCAGCAATCAGATTGACTTCTTTCTAGAAATTAATGACACTCAAGATGTGTCGAGGGGAGTCTTGTGGGAGTCTATGAAAGCCTATATTAGGGGCCAAGTTATTTCTTATGTGGCACACAGAGACAAGGAGCGCTCTAAACAACTTAAGGAACTGGCTGACAAGATTGCGGATATGGATAGGCGTTACGCTCTTTCACCTACGCCAGATCTTTTTAAGGAGAAATTACTGTTGCAAACTGAATTTGACACGCTTATGACATGGAGAGCCGAAAGAAATATTTTTAAATCCAGGCAGGTATATTATGAGCATGGAGATAAAGCGGGGAGGCTCCTTGCACTTCAGCTCAAACAGCGGTCAGCTGAGCGCGTGATTTCGGGAATTGAAATAGGTGCTGATTCGATATCTCACGACCCCCGAGTCATTAATGACCAGTTCAAATATTTCTACTCTACCCTATATCAATCAGAGGTGGGCAGTAATTCATCCGAGATCTACTCGTTTCTTGACTCGCTGGATCTTCCCAAGCTCTCTCCGGACGCTCAGTCGCCTTTGGAACAGCCGTTGTCGATTGAAGAGATAACGAACGCTATTAAATTATCTCAGACTGGAAGGTCGCCAGGTCCGGACGGTTTCCCCATGGAGTTTTACAAGGAATTCTCTTCGAAGCTCACACCTATTTTAGAATCAGTTTATGCTGAATCTTTTGCTACTGGCAATCTGCCGCAGACGCTTACCCAGGCCACGATCTCAGTCTTACTAAAGAAAGATAAAGATCCTGTACAGTGTAGCTCATACAGGCCAATAAGTCTTTTGTGCTGTGACTATAAGATTTTAACCAAAACTCTTGCACTACGGTTGGACCCTATTATTTCCACCATTATTAATGAGGACCAAACGGGCTTCATTCCCGGACGGCAGTCATTTTTTAATGTGAGACGACTGTTTAATGTGGTATTCTCCCCCCATTCGACAATACAACCGGAAGTTATCCTGAGCCTTGACGCTGAAAAGGTGTTTGATAGAATCGAATGGTCCTACCTTTTCACAGTTCTGGAGAAATTCGGCATGGGACCTACTTTTTGTAGATGGATTAAAGTCCTATATTCAACGCCTATGGCTGCAGTCAGGACAAATGGTCTGATTTCGGAATATTTTTCGCTCTACAGGGGGACGAGGCAGGGCTGTTGCCTGTCACCCTTCCTGTTTGACATTGCGATCGAACCGCTGGCAATTGCTATCAGATCTGATGAGAGGATTAAAGGTATATCCAGGGGTGAGGTAACTCATAAAACTCTGCTTTATGCTGATGATCTCCTTTTGCAGATATCAGACCCAATTGGGAGTATGCCCCACCTTTTCCGCTGGCTGCGGGAGTTCAGCAACATATCGGGGTATAAGGTTAATTTATCAAAATCTTTACTGTTTCCATTGAACAATCTGGCAAAACAGACCACTTATGACAATTTGCCTTTTAAAATTGAAAATGACAAATTCACATATTTGGGACTGGAAATAGCTGGCTCGATTAAGACTATTTTCCAGTATAACTACAGGTCTATTCTGGACAGTACTAAATCTGATCTGGGTAGGTGGTCAAAACTTCCACTTTCGCTGGCAGGACGGATAAATGTGGTGAAGATGACTGTAATGCCCAGGTTTCTTTATCTATTCCAAATGATCCCCATCTTTCTCCCCAAATCCTATTTTGCCCAGCTGGATCGCTTTGTCTCTTTGTTCATATGGAACAAAAAACCTGCACGCATAAGGAGAGCAAGCCTGGAGAGAGCTAAAGCTGATGGTGGTTTGGGCTTACCTAATTTCTTATTCTATTATTGGGCTGCTAACATTGTCAAGCTGACATATTGGATAACCATGTTTGCGGATGGGGAGGGTCCAGTCTGGGCAGATATGGAACTGAGAGCTACACTCCCAATCTCTCCGATTTCGATCTTAACTGCCCCTCTCCCATTGAATGTCAAAGCATCTGGGCTGAACTCCAATTTGGTGGTTCAAAATTCAATTAAGATCTGGGGTCAATTCAGGAAACATTTTAACTTGACAAATACTTGTAGCTTTTCTCCGATAATGTTCAACCATCTTTTTACACCATCTCAAATAGATCATTCATTTGCAGTCTGGCACAGAAACGGTCTGGTTTTCTTTCAAGATCTCTTCACTGAGGATGGCTTTGTCTCATTTAAATATTTGTGTGAAGACCATAACTTACCAAAGTCTCACTACTTCAGATACCTTCAGGCTCGGAGTTTTGCTTCTAAATTTCTCCCAGGGTACCCGTCTCTGCCCTCTAAGGACCTACTGTATCTAGTTCTTAATGTGAGTCAGCCCACTAAAAGAGCAATATCGAAGATTTATGCATTGATTCTTGAAAGCTGCCCTCATACATGGGACAAACCTAAGGCAGCGTGGGAAGGGGAGGTTGGAGAACTCATGTCAGAAGACATCTGGAAGAAAGCCATACAGCGTATACATACGTCTTCTCTCTGTATTAGACATGGCCTGATTCAATTTAAGGTCGTCCACAGGCTCCACTATTCTAATGACAGACTGTCTAAACTGTACCCTGATGTTGCACCGAATTGTCCTAGATGTGATTACTCTCCTGTTTCTTTGGGGCACATGTTTTGGTCATGTCCCTCCCTGTATGGTTTCTGGACATCAATTTTTCAATCACTGTCAGCTATATCGGGTGAAACACTGCGGCCTGACTCTTTGATAGCTATCTTCGGTGTACCTCGGGAAGAGCTGAGACTCTCTCCCCTCCACAAAAACGCAATAGCCTTTGCCTCGTTGCATGCCCGCCGTCTGATACTGCTGAGCTGGAAGGCGTCGAACCCTCCTTCCTACGTCCATTGGATTAGAGAGGTGATGTTGGGATTAGCTCTGGAAAAAATTAGGTATACCGTGCGCGGCTTGGAGAGTAAATATGACAAAACCTGGTCACGGTTCATAACTCATGTCAAGAGTCTGTCTTTTGCCTGATTTATTGTTCTTTACTTGTTGGTAATTTATGCTCTTGCTCTCTTCTCGGACTGCTGTCCATAGTCTCCTCAATGCCCGTACTTTGACTGTTGGGATTTCTTTATTCCCTTTTTCTTCTTTGTTTCTTCTCTCATGTGCCGGGGTCCGGCTGTTGGTGCTATAATGACTGTCACAGATTGGTTTGAGTGTTTCTCCCCTTTTTTTTTTTTTTTTTGTGTTGTGTGTATTGTGCTTCCTGGTTGTGGGGATGCCACCTGGATGGGGGTGGGGGGTAGGGTTCGCAACTTTTGTAAGAAATTCTGGACTGTTTTGTTGGAAAACTATAAATAAAGTTGTAAAAAAAAAAAAAAAGACACATGACATACATGTAGACGATAGCTGAGTTTTACAGGCGAGACAAGGCTGGAAGTCTTAAAGCAACATCATTGTGCCCTTGAGCATCTTTTAAGTAGATTAGGGAAATCTCGAAGCCTAAATGAGGGCATGTTTAGGTTAAACGACTGCAATAATTGATCCACTTAAGGACAGGCTGTCTTTCCATAGTGCCATCCAAAGCAACAGGCGGCTGGGATCAGTAAGATCTGAGTCTTCCTCTTGCCTGCTTCTTATCTTTTACTTGCACTTTTTGCTTATTCCTCTGTGTCTTTCACTCTGTTGTCTTTGCAGCAGATCTGGATTCTTTCTTCCTCTGCATTCTCCATTGGATCTGCATGTCATCTGTCCTTGTTGTGAGTGCTGCACATAACTGTTTTTTACTTATTGCAAAAAATTTGGGCAAACAGATTTTCTGATGCTTGCATGGCAAAAAATGAATAAAACTGCATGAAAAGCATTAAACAGTGGCAGAAAACACAATTCGTGTTTCAAGATGAATGTTTTTAGAAGCCATTAGGAAATTGTGAATTGAAGCAGTTCGCCTATATGTAGTGTGCTGAGTGTAGCTGTATAATGTTAAAGCAATAATAATATCCTGCACTGAGAGATAGGCGGCATAAAGGAGAAGGAGAAAGAGGCGCAGGGTTAGAAAATGAGAGGTTAAAACATTCATACATCTTTTTTGCCTGTGTCTCTTTATTTATGCACATGCACAATTCTCATCACTGTGCCAGCTCCCCTGAGAGCCTGTCTAGCAGATGCACCTCATGCAAATGAGGCTTTGAGGTTATGTGCTATAGGTTACGCGAGCCCAAAGTGTGGAAGAGTAGTATGTGCTGCATGTATATATCAATATCATTATTATTACTATATATGTATATATAGTATATATGTATATTAAGTTAGAGATGTGACCAATGACGGAAAGCAAAAGTGTATATTTTTTTAAAAGTGGACACCCCAACACAAAAGATAATATACTGTATGCCACAATAATTGTAACAGTATGTATAAAACAGCCTACTTCACAAAAAAAAAAAAAAAAAAAAAAAAAAAAAAAAAAAAATGAAATAACTGTACAACACAAATTAGAATGAAGGGTAAATTTAACTGGGAAGAATAAGATAAAATATATAAATTAAAGTTGAAAATAAAATAACTGTACAACAAAATACACAATATAGAACTATATAAGAATGTATGAAGAAATCTAAATATAAATAAATATATACACAATAACAGCAGCTGTACAAGTATTAACCGGAAATGAAGAATATAGTGACCAGTGTTGTGCAAAACCAAAGTCCAGAAAGTCCAGTGTGTGTGTAAGAACTGTATGTGTGGGTCAGTACTGTGTGGTGGTGTGATTGAGAGACCGTATCGCCTGCGGGAAGAAGCTCCTCCTCAGTCTCTCTGTGTTGGTCTTCAGGGAGCGGAATCGCTTTCCTGACCTCAGCAGAGAGAACAGTCTGTTGTTGGGATGGCTGAGGTCCTTCACGATCTTCCTGGCCTTGGTCCAGCACCGCCTGCTGTAGATTGAGTGCAGGTCAGGGAGCTCGGAGCGGATGGTGCGCTCAGCTGACCGCACAACCCTCTCTAGAGCTCGTCTGTCCTGCATGGTGCTGTTCCCGAACCAGGTTGAGATGTTTCCCGTCAGGATGCTCTCTATGGTGCACGAGTAAAAGTTCCTGAGCACCTTGGAGGGCAGTTGGAAGTCTCTCAAGCGTCTGAGGTGGTAGAGACGCTGTCGGGCCTTTTTCACCACAGTGTTGATGTGACAGGACCATGACAGGTCCTGCGTGATGTGAACTCCGAGGTATTTGAAGCTGTCCACTCTCTCCACTGGGCACTCGTTGATGACGGGGGTCTGGTAGTTCCTCTCCTGCTTAGTGCTGAAGTCCACTATCAGCTCCTTTGTCTTACTGACGTTTAGAAGGAGGTTGTTCCTCTGGCACCAGTTCTCCAGGTTCCTAATCTCCTTCAGGTAGGCCGTCTCGTTGTTATCAGAGATCAGGCCCACCACGACGGTGTCGTCAGCAAACTTGATGATGGTGGTGGAGCTGGTAGTGGCCACACAGTCATATGTGTACAAAGAGTACAGCAGGGGGCTCAGAACACACCCCTGGGGGGCTCCAGTACTGAGAGTGGTGGAGGCTGAGACATGTCCGCCCATCCTTACTGCCTGTGGTCTGCCAGTTAGGAAGTTGGAGATCCACTGACACATAGATGAGCTGAGTCCCAGATGCTCCAGCTTGGTGGTGAGTGTGGAGGGAATTATGGTGTTAAATGCAGAGCTGTAGTCTATGAAGAGCATTTTAACATAATTCCCCCTTCTAGTGTCCAAGTGAGTGAGTGATGTGTGGAGGAGATGAGAGATGGCATCGTCTGTGGAACGATTTGGACGGTAAGCGAACTGTAGTGGGTCCAGTGTGTCTGGTAGTGAAGAAATGATGAAGTCTCTGACCAGGCGTTCAAAGCACTTCATCACTACTGAGGTGAGGGCTACAGGGCGATAGTCATTGAGAGAAGCAGGGTGGGGTTTCTTCGGGACAGGAACAATGATGGACTCTTTGAAGCATGTGGGGATCACCGACTGAGATAAAGAGATGTTGAATATCTCAGTGAACACAGGAGCTAGCTGGTATGCGCAGTCTCTGAGGATACGACCTGGGATGCCGTCTGGTCCTGCTGCTTTCCTGGTGTTCACTCTCTTGAAGGCTCTCCTTACTTCATGCTCGGAGATGACGAGCACGTTTCCGGTGCTGGCAGTATCTTCCTGTCTGCAGCCGTTAGCGCAGACATTATGGTCATTGAGATGTGAATGAAGCTGGGCGGCGACAACTTTTTCAAGAATTTTTGAAATAAAGGGGAGATTTGATATAGGGCGAAGATTATCAAAGTTATTGGGGTCTGCACCAGGCTTTTTGAGAGTTGGAATAACAGAAGCCTTTTTCAGTGCTTCAGGAACAATCCCAGTGTTCAGGGAGGAATGAATAATATTGGTTATGAGAGGAGCTAAAGAGGGAAGACAGGCTTTAACTAACACAGTAGGGAGAGGGTCAAGTTGACAGGTGGATGGCTTAGATTTTTTAATGAGATTAGATACATCAGTTATGGAGGGAAGAGTAAAGCTTGAAAATAGCTGACAGGAAGACAGTGGGGGAACCAGGAAGTCTACTTCAGAGTCAGGAGCTCCTAAGGAGTTAAGTTGACGGTGAATGTTTGAGATTTTACAAGTGAAAAAAGAGATAAGAGAATTGCAAAAATCAACAGAATACATGTGGGAGGGGAATGTGTCTGGAGGTTTTGTAATTTTACTGAACAATGAATAGAGGGACCTAGAGTTACCTTCATTAGAACTAATTAAACCAGAGTAGTAAGCAGATTTGGCTGAGGCAATGCAGTCCTTATAGAACAAAACATGATCATTGTGCATTTCTTTATGTACAGTAAGTCCGGTTTTCTTGAACAGACGTTCGAGTTGGCGTCCTTTAGCTTTAAGGTGACGCAGGTCGGAGGTAAACCATGGAGCTGAACGGGAAAATGAGACAGTTCGATGTTTAAGGGGAGCAAATATGTTAAGAAGGTTATGAAGGTTGACATTATAATGACAAACGAGTTCATGAGGGGTTGAGGAGCAGTGGATAGATGGAAGGTCGTGGACGGCAGATGAAAAAACAGCTGGGTTGATATTACTAATTTTCCTAAAAGTGATATTACGAGAGATACAGGTTTTGGAAGCAGTTATGTTTGCATCAAAAGAAATAAACATATGATCAGACTGGGGAAACAATGTGGCTTTACAATGGGCGGGGGTAATGCCAGAACAACAGACCAAATCCAGGATATGACCTTTGGAATGGGTAGGAAATTTTATGTACTGTAGAAGCCCAAAACTTTCCAGGCAGGAGGTAAAATCTCTGGAAAGAGGGATTTTATTATTGTCCATATGAATATTGAAGTCACCAGCAATGATCAGATTTGGAGAAAGTACAGAGAAATGAGTGAGAAGAGCAGAAAATTCATTTAAAAACTCCTTGTTTGGCTTAGGTGGCCGATAAACAGTACATATGATGGTGGGGGTAGATCCAGGGAGCTGTAGTGCAGTGTATTCAAATGAATGGGAGGGAGGGGCAGAGACAGGGAGCACTTTCCAGTGCCTTCGGTGAATTATCGCGAGACCTCCGCCCCTCCCCGAGATGCGAGGTTGACAGGTGTAAACAAACTCAGATGGAGTGGAGTCGTTGAGAGAAACAAAGTCATTAGGCAGTTGCCATGTTTCAGTTAAACAAAGAAAGTCCAACTTACGATCACAGAGGAGATCATGGACGAGATGTCCCTTACCAGTGAGAGAGCGGATGTTTAATAGAGCCAACTGATTCTGCAGCAGAGCATCCCCAGTCCCTGAGCTCCTGCTGCTGCACCCACAGGTATGTACAGCAAGCACTGATACCTTTTTAGTCGGTGGGATTGCCTTGTGATCACCTTTACTAAATATCTACAACCAATCTGATTATATCCTGTTTTTGTTTTTTTCGATGTTGAAATTAAAATCTAGTAGCAGCCTTCTCATTTCTTTGTGTTTTGTGCTGTTTTACAGGCCCACAGGGGAGGACGGCTCCAAGGCAGATGAGGGACGGGTCCCAGGACGGTCCATCGGCGCTGGAGCTGGCCATCCTGGAGTCCCTGAAGAGGCCACACCAGTCTCCAATGGAGCATTTCCTCCTCAGCCTTGTTCCTGCTCTGGAGAGCAGCTGGTCCTTTTTATTCCTGTCTCTCTGTAAATTCTTATATTTTATATATTTATGTTTAATGTTTTTCTGTTTGAGAATTTTAATATTATTTCAAATATATTTTTATAATGACTAATGTCTACTAGTTCTACTACACAGCAAATGTTGGCACACGACTTGACACATGTAGAATTTATTTCATATTATATACTAATGACAAAATATACTAATACAGTGGGATGCAAAAGTTTGGGCAACCTTGTTAATAGACATCATTTTCCTGTATAAATCGTTGGTTGTTACAATAAAAAATGTCAGTTAAATATATCATACAGGAGACACACACAGTGATATTTGAGAAGTGAAAAGAAGTTTACTGGATTTACAAAAAGTGTGCAATAATTGTTTAAACAAAATCAAGCAGGTGCATAAATTTGGGCACCACAAAAAAGAAATGAAATGAATATTTAGTGTATATCAATGTGTGTGTCTCCTATATGATATATGGGGTGCCTTTGTCTGGATGTGCTTCCCATCCAGAGCTGCACAGCACAGAGGAAAGTTCCAGCGCTCCTGGAGTCCCTCTGTGATGGAGCGCCAGTCTCCAGTTGAAGGCACAGCCATGAAGTCGTCCACTAGACAGTCCCAGATGGCCGTCGCTGCCTGGGGGGTGATCTGGCTCACCGTGGACACACCGACTCTGAAACTGAACGCGATGGTCCTGAAGGAGTCCCCGGTGACAAGGAACCTGGAGAAAATTTTTCAAAATCAGTATTATGTGTACTGCAGTTACAAAATACATTATTCAAATTCCAAAATACTTTTGTGATGTCAGATATAAATCACAAAACTTAAATCTTACATAAAACATTTTGTAATTATAAGGATAATTACAAAATGTATATTAGATAATATCTAAAACAGCTGTGTTTTGTTTTAACTTTAACATATCATAATTTGATTGGTAGCAACTTTTGCCTCTACAGTGAGCCAATCACTCATAATTCCTAAACATGTCAATCAGGTAGGAATGAAGTAAGACATTAATAGAAATAAAGAGTTGTGTGTTGACATGTAGCCCTTTCCTTGCTTAAATCATTAATATTTTTGAAAAATTAATCTGTGATAAGACAGCTTATCAAGATAGAACCATGTAACTAAAGATGAACCAAACTGTTCAGTTTTATCTAACTCTGTTTTAATAAAGGCTGGTGACCCCTGCTATAGAGTCTGACAGCTGCAGGGATTATATACAAATATTCAACTATCCCAGAATTAAACCAGGTCTAAATAAAAAGGAGTGAGTATCACTACAAAGGTTAACTCAGTGGTCCTAATGTTACAGTTTGATATCAGCAAACACCGAGCGCATACATTGATGTGACACCACAGCCATGCTATCATCGCAAACACTGATAACAGCATAAATCGAATTAAATCGGGACTTGATGAGACCTTCTGAGTATCGCTAGAAATATTATAAACAGTCGTCTCTGTACCACAGTTTGCTATCAGTAAACACTGACAGCATTCACTGTTAGCATTGCACATCCATGTTAGCAGTGTATAAATGGATGGTTTAGCATATTAGCACAGGTATCAATAAAGGACTACCGTATTAAATACTTTTACTAACCTCAGGCAGATGGACAGGCGCTCTGCAGGTGGGATTGAGCGCCTGTAATTGGTGTCTAGGCGGGCGATGCTGGGACCGACGAGGGGAAGCAGGTCCTCAAACTGGCCGACGGTGATAGCGCTGGAATCGGCCGTCATCCAGGCACAGCTCCTGGAGCAAATGGTGAAACTCACCAAACTGCTCATGCCTCTGGAGGACCTGATGGACCCAGGTACGGCGAGGACGTCTTTTACGCTGCTGCTCTGCTCTCCACAGTACATAGAGAAGGGAGACTCTCTCTTCAAGTGCTAGCTCGACAGCTGCCATCTTGCAAAGATACCGGTCTGGCACAACTCCCTCCCACATTTCCGGTTCACACGCACGATGGATCTTTCTTGGACACGCGTTGAGACGCGAATGTGCATGCGTCAAATTAGGGGCGTTTGGGGCGTTTTGTTCGCGTCCATCGCGTTCGGTGTGAACACACCGTAAGAGCCATTTCGTTCGCGACCGACCCATCACTACAATACATGTTTTAAACTCTCTACTTTGATAAATAATGTGTTCCCGAGGAATCTCTCCGAGGCCATTGTGACATGCTTCCTCTTGTCTCAGTCTCTTGTCTCAGTCCTCTGTTGTTCCTCTGGTGTTAATTATATGTGCATTTGGGTCCTCCACATCAGCGGTCCCCAACCTTTTTTGCGCCACGGTTACAGTACCAGCCCGTGGCACGGGGGTTGGGGACCACTGCTCTACATTACAATTGATGTGCTTATCTCACAGACCTTGACAGGTTATAGATTTTCAGCCTAAGCTAAGGAAAGCCAATGAAAAAAACCCACAAAGACTACCAGAGGTACAGAAAAACCAAGAGACCTTGAAAGGGTTAAGGCCATTGTAATACTGTCACTGAGTGTACAATAGATTCAAAGGTGTGTGTGTGTGTGTGTGTGTGTGTGTGTGTGTGTGTGTGTGTGTGTTCATGAATGAGAAAATCTGTTCCACAGTAAATCTGTTATCCCCACAGATGGTTCCTGATGAGCTAAAGACAACAGCCAAAAAAAGCCAAGGACGGTACACTTCATGACACACACACACACACACACACACACACACACACACACTGTTTTTATTAGCATAATTAGAGCTGTAACACTGTTACATGTGACAAATGTTTAACTTAAGTTATTAGTTTATGTTCATTTTGACAATATTTGGGCCAGAGAATTGCAGAAAATATACACTCAACATCATCCTAAAAAGGATCAGAGTTACGGTGTTCAAAAAACTGTCCATCACCACTGATGACACTGCTGTTGTACACCCTGGAGACAACCCTTTACAGCTGATGTTATTAGTAGTTTTCTATTGAAAGATTTCTCAATTCTTCTTGGGTGTCAGCCAGCTACTCTACTGCAAATCCCTCCTCGCTGGAGTCTCACTGCCTACTACTTTAAGGTTAGTCCAGACTTCTGGTGTTTGTCCAGTCACCTGGTATCATGAAATTTTCCATTAAAGGCATGACAGTTTATTTGTTTGAACATAGAAGAACAAAGTTTTTGCATGGCATTTTGCACCCTGAACAATGCCCTAACCTCTACCTTGACCTTATCCTTAACCTAAGGAGCTTGTATTTGAAATATGTAGTGGTAAGTGGTAAAATACAATGAGGGTTTCTACAGGCAAAAACATGGCTGTGGTATGGGCTCCCCAGTGTCACCAATTGTAGCCAACCTTTACATGGAGGAAGTGGAAAGAAAGGCTCTTGGCTCTTTTAAAGGGAGAGTACCCAGCCACTGGTACAGATAGGTGGACGACACCTGGGTCAAAATTAAAACACAAGTGGAATCCTTCACTGCGCACATTAACGCTGTGGATAAAAACGTCAAGTTCACCAGGAAAGACACAAAGGACAACTGTTTGCCTTTCCTGGACTGCGCTGTGCACATTGAAGAGAATGGCAACCTCAACATCGAAGTTTACCGGAAGCCCACACACACGGACCAGTACCTCCTCTTTGACTCCCATCACCCTCTGGAACACAAACTTGGAGTAATTAGGACCCTACACCACCGGACAGAACGTGTTCCCTCTAAGCCTGAAGGGAAAAAGAAGAAACACACACATGTAAAGGAAGCACTCAAAATATGCAGTTATCCTAATTGGGCATTTATATAGTCAGCAAAGATGCACAGAAAAGAAGATCAGACACCAGCGAGGGAGAATAAGAAAGACAAACGCAACAACATTGTCATCCCCTATGTAGCCGGTGTATCAGAGAAACTCAGGAGAGTTTTCTCCAATCACGACATCCCAGTGTACTTCAGACCCAGCAACACACTCAGACAAAAACTGGTTCACCCGAAAGACAAAACTCCAAAACACAAACTTAACAATGTAGTGTATGCTGTACAGTGGTGCGAGGAATGCCCGGACCTTGCTGCACGTCTTGATTTGCGGCTGCTTTACAACAGTCGACTGTGGTAGTACACTCTAGTGGGAGGGGCTACGAGCTCACATGGCTTGTAGCTGTGCCGGAGAGCAATCTCAGGTGAGCTATTTATATCTGCAGTAGCCTTAAAGGACTATTGTTTGTTCTCTTGCCAGTGGACTACTTTTCTTCCGGTTGTAGAAGAACTGACACACGTCCGCATTCAGTGCCATACACTTTCTTTATTTTGCTGGCCAGCTATCACGATTGTTTTCTCACAGACAATACAAAGACATTTTAGTTATTGCCAAATAGACCCTCTCTGATCACGGACTGAGGAAGTTGAAGTAGCTGTGCCGGAGAGCAATCTCGGGTGAGCTAGTCGGGAATATTTACATCTGAGAAAAGACTCTCTCAGTAATATATTCACATATATTGATGCAAATATTTCTTTTTTTCCTCTTTTCTACTTCTCTTGGTTTACATTGCATTCCAAGGGACTGTAAGTTGTTCAAGTTGTAAACATTTGCACTTAGAGTTTGTTAAGTTTTATTTGATGTATCAGTGTCAAGCTGATGTCTAAGAGGGTGTGGTAGGGACATATGCGCTGCAGTCCAATTCTTTAAAGCATTAAATAAATTGTCCTCTGTTGTTATCCACATTGTTTCGATCATTCTTTGGTGAGTGGACATATTGGTTACATTTCTGTTATGCTAACATAGCTGTGTAGCTAGCGATCACATAGCACATCATTATATACCAGCTAGCCCAACTTCAGTAACCCTACAAACGTCACTGCTGTTTAGTTTTCTGTCTTCATTTATGTTAGAGGTGATACCAATGCTGTGTGTTTTAATTTATTCAGAAATCTGTCAGTCAGAACATGCTATATCATGTTTAGGTGGAAACCAGCGTGCTAACTTCCTGCTAACTTCTAACTCCGTTAAATGTAATACATTCTGTTTACATGGATGCCTGGATGTTAAACTTAATTGTTACACCTGGTAAAGCAGCAGCACTGATCATTTTATTAAAGATGAAAGAATTTACACAGTTTTTAACTTTCAGTGATGCCGCAGATTTTGTTTAACTTTGGGACCTGAAGCAGAGTTTTGCCCCAAAAATGGCTAATGGAGTCAGACATAAAGACCAGAAAGGGCAGTTAGGGCAGTAGACTTCCTGGCTAATAATGATACAGACCAATACAGCAAGAAAACGAGTAGGATTCATTACAGAAAGAAAAGACCATAAATAGCAATCCTTAAACCAGGGGTGCCCAATCCCGGTCCTCGAGAGCTACCGTCCTGCAGCTTTTAGATGCATCCTTGTTCCCACACACCCGAATCAAATGAATGGCTTGTTATCAGGCCTTTGCCAAACATGATGGCATGCTGAAGAGGTAATCAAACCATTTTATTCAGCTGTGTTGGAGTAGGGATGCATCTAAAAGCTGCAGGATAGTAGCTCTTGAGGACTGGGATTGGGCAGCCCTGCCTTAAACAATTAACATTATATTACAAATCACATATAACAACATCTGCAGTGGCCACCGCAAACTAACCAGATTGTGGATTGAACCAAGAACTTTCTTGCTGTTAGACAAGAGCACTAACCACCACGCCAACAAGCTGTCAATCCAGGATTAACAAAAGTAGGAAAGCTAGGAAAGTCGTCCTTCATGGCCCACCATATCCCAGAATTCCTAGCACGGCCCAGCCAATTCCAGTTTCCAACAATGGTGGCTGGTTTTTAATAACACTCTTATTGCTCTTTCTTTCTTTCTTTCTGGGTCACAAAATGAACTTTTAACATATTTTCGAGCGAGAATGTAGCTGTGTAAACTTCAAATATCTGCACGGTTTATCAAGACATCACATATTTGTAAGAGTGCTCCGATGTTGTCGGAGATGACTGTTACTCGCCAGCTCGATAGCTACTCTGGAGCTCGAGGGTAACTAGAGCCACCAAGAAAAGCAAACTCCTGGTACATCATTTTAAGATGACCACGGTCTTTCGCTACTCAGGTTAAATATATAAATACTCAGGTAATATATAAGTCACTTACATAAACTAAAAATGTTGTTGATTGGCTGTTTCTATGTTTTATTTGTCCCTGAGTAAATTGGTATGGCTGAGATTAGATTAGATTAGATAAAGTCAAACTTTATTAAGTATAGGCATTCTGTGGCTCGTTGGTCTAGGCGTATAATTCTCGCTTATGGTGCAAGAGGTCCTTGCTTCAAATCCCCGACGAGCCCCCTAAACATGACGAGCTTTCAGCTTCATGGAATCCTTTGGCAAGTTACATTGCTTCTGGGGCATTGTGCTATCACCATGGAAACTCTAAAGATCGAGCTGAGTCAAGTTAAGCCAAGCTACACTGTAAAAAAGATCTGTATATTTAACAGTGAAAGACAGTAAAAACACAACAGGAAAAACCTGTTAACTATAAAACAGTTTAAAACTGTTGATTTGATGTGAAATTGCCGTAAATAAAGAAATGTAAAAAAACCGTAATATGTACATTATTTCTCTGAAAAAAATACATAAACCTACTGTAAATCACTCTTGCATAGTTTTTTTAACGGAAGATTCCAATAAAGTTTAGAACAGGCAAACACAATTTTTTTTACATTTATTTATTGAAAAAAATACAGGTTTTAATTGCTGAATGTAAGCATGGTTGTGCTGGTAATGGATACATGCTGTAATATGACTTTGTGATTTTTGCATTAATTTCACATAATAATAATAATGGATTAGATAGCGGTTTTCAAGAAGCCCAAAGCACTTTACATTAAATCCATTCTTGATTCATAGCACATTTAATACAGCATATTCATATAACAGGTACATATGTCCCAAGATCTTTATACTAGAAATGTATTAGGGCAATTTTTGGATGTAGTTTTTGTAAAGAATATGGGATGTAGCTGTTAAATCTACATTCTGTTGAACTCAATAAACCATGAGTTTAAAATGTAAAAGCTAACAACTACTTGAGAGACCTACAGCTAATGATAGACATACTATATTATTGAGTGAATTCATATAATCCCAAAAGTGTTAAAACAATAATCTGTTGTCTGTTCTATTTATTCATAGTTAATTATCATATGAAGAAAAAAGATTTTAAAAGCACCTCCTCCCAAAACTAGGCGTTTTCCCCTGACGTTTAGAGCACCGTTTCACATCAAGGCGCCTGATTTCAAACGGGCCAATCAGCGCACTGCGTCAGGCTCCACCGCAGATAACGTCTGTACAGCTCCACACAAGTTTTGCTTTGGACTACGGCAGCACGCTATCTTCATTTTCGTGGACTTGTTTCTCATTTTTTTAAATTTAACGTCTGCCACAGCTCGTCTTCAGTCACTACGGTAAGAAAATAATCCTACTTGGTTTATTTATCGACAGCATTGTGTTGTAGGCAGTGAAGGCGCAAATGATAAATTTACGTTAGCTTTAGCTCGTTTCTAGCATTAGCGTTAGCTACATCAGGCTGAAAAGAGCCTTGCAAAACCAGCAGTGCGCGTTTTGAGACGTGTTTTGGAGACGGGTGTATTAATGGAAACCGTCTAATTAGTATAGCTATATTTGAATGCTTTGTCTAAATGCGGCCTGGATTTTCCCGCCTTGTTTGACATCCGGCTGAAGCTTTAAGTTAGCTAGCCTCGCAGCTGTGTCATATTGATTATGTATTTTTGCAGCATATGTGGAGAATCGGTTCAGTCCGTGAAAGCTTATGTTTTGCATTGCAGACTGCATCGTAATGAACCCCGGTGTATTTTTAAATGTGTTGAAGTAAGTTGTAAGCAGGTATTTTCTGGATATGCTGCTTTAAAGTCTCACTTCTACCGCCACCACACTGGTACCGCAACTGTTTCTCAGAATGCTACCTTAATGGGTTTGAATTGCACTGTCTCACTTTGTGAATGCCAGTGTGAGGGAACCAAAGCTTTGATTGCTCACTTACAGGAACACATAGAAGAGGGACGGCATGTAACTCGTCCAGTGAGAGGATGCCAAAGTGAGTTCTCTGTAAAATCTACATTTACCTCCCATATGTCTAGAAAACACAAACGTTAGGAAAATGTGATTTGTGGTTTAAACAAAGATACTCAGAGTCCATCTACAAGTGCCACCATGCAGAAAGGTGCCAGTGTATCAGATATAGAAGACCCTGGTATGGATGGGTCTAATTTCAGTGACCTGTATCTCAGAAATGTATGTATGTTTTACATTAAACTACAGGGACAGCATCTTCTGCCAGCATCTACCATTCAAACCATTGTTGAAGAAATACAAAATATACATGAATTGGGACAGATGTATACATTGAATAGACTAAGGTCACTTCTAAAAGATATGTCAGTTTCAGATGAAGACATAAAAATCTGTGACACAGTAAAACAATCTGACTTGTTCTCAGCTTGTCACACAGGGCCCATGAGAACTGCTTATTCAAGAGTTCAGTGCTTTAAAGATGTGTTCAAGTATGTTGAACCCAGAAAAGTGTTTTTGGGCAGGGACGAGAACAGGATGGAGAGATTTTCCTATTATGTTCCTCTGCTAAATATTTTGAAGGGCATGCTGGAATCAAGTTTTTGGCAAGGTCTCATATCAGTGAATCCTAATAATGTTTCAAGACCAGATGTTCTCAGGGACTGTTGTGATGGTAACGTGTTTCTGTCAAACAAATTTTTTCAGGAAAATCCACATTGCCTCAAGCTGGTTCTATACCAGGATTCATTTGAAGTGGTGAACCCACTTGGTTCTGCCAAAAAGAAGCACAAGGTTTTGGCTGTGTACTTCTCTCTACTCAACATCCCACTAACACCCTTCATCATTGTTTGCGGTAAGCTGAAAGAGCAAAATTCAACGTTTTTTTTTTTTCTGTTGTAACTGCCACGTTCTTGTACTCTTGGCTTGTTTAGTTTCATGTTCTGTTGCTTCCTCACTAATACACTGGATAACACAACCATATAAGTTCAACTAGTAACATAACTCATCCTATGATCCATGTAACAAGTATCTCTGTATTTGTATATATGACTGACATTAAAGCTCTTGTTATTAAATTTTTTAATTTGTTGTTGTTGTTGTGTTAATTCTCAGGTTCCTCCTGCTTCGCTGCTGAGACATTCATGTTGAGCATTGACAAGAAGACTGTCAACGACCGCATCACAACCTTCACCTCTGCTATCTGCCTAATGTTTGGCAGTTACTGCTGCTTTAACATACACTACCCTGTAGAACTACGATCAACACTGGAGTTCCTTCAACGGTAAAATTTATTTTATTATGGATTTATTTTTGTGCTTTTCAAACTTGGCCATTTGATATCCCACCTCAGGTTGTTAATTTCCTCAATCTCTCTCGCCCTTTTTTCATGAAGGTGTTTCTTTTCCATAAATCCAGAGAGAGGCACCAAGGTTGAATCCAAGTCAGTCAATCCCAGAGTCCTCACTCTCATCTCAGACATTGCTGACCATGAGTGGATCTAGTCCTACCCCTCTTGTTTGAGACAAAGTGATAAAGGTATACTATGTTACATACTCTACAGATGTTCTGTTTTTGAAACAATTGTTACATTTCTGATTGTGAGTGGGAAGTTTAACAATGTGAAGTTTTACTAGACACAATTTGTAAAAGTACATGGTCTACTTTTGATTCACTGTTTTATATCTGAAAAATGTATCTGGTAAAAATGTGGTAAACCTGTGATTTTGTTTCTTGGATTTTAATTTTCCCAGTTTTAAAGATATTTGTATTCCAATAGTGTAAAAGTATGCTGCATGTACATTAGGGCTGCCACGATTTGTCGACTAGTCACGATTACGTCGACTATCAAAATCGTCGACGGCTGATTTAATAGTCGACGCGTCGTTTGAAACTTTGTAAGATCACAAAAGACGCAGGAATAAGTGGCAGGATTTAAGAGTGTAATAACGGACTGAAACAGAAGATGGCAGCATTGCATGTACAAGGATGTCAGCTACCGTTAAACCCCGAAGAAGAAGAAGAAGAAGCAGCTGTGTCCCAGAATTCATAGCGCGGCCCAGCGCAGTTTCCAACAATGGCGGCAGCTAGTTAGTTTTAATGTTACTCTTATTCTTCTTTCTGGGTCACAAAATAAACGTTTAACATATTTTCAGGCGAGAATGTAGCTGTGTAAACCTCAAATATCTGCTCAGTTTATCAGGACACCACATATTTTCAAAAGCGCTCCGACGTTTTCGGAGACATCTGTTACCCACTAGCTCGTTAGCGAGCCGGGGGCTAGGCTCACTAGCGCCGTGAGAACACCGGACTCCCCACAAATCGTTTTCAAACCCACCGCTGTCTTTCGCTACTCAGGTTAAATATATATGAGTCACTTAGATAACTTAAAATGTTATTGTTTGGCTTTTTTTTTTTTTAGTATTTTATTTGTTCCTGAGTAAATCGGTTTGGCTGAGATTAAAGTTATAGTTTTTGCACAGCTGAATAAACGTCAAGCAGACAGCTGATTATCAGAAGTGTGAGATGCTCGAGAATATACTCCAGTGTCCTGTTATAGTTTAGATAGCAAGGAGTTTATTAAACTTCACCGAAACAATCTGCAAATTTCATAAAAATTTAACAAACTATCATCTTGTCTTTACTTTTAGTGAGCACATACCTTAAACACTTAAAGCTGTAAGCTAATGATAGTTATATAAGAGCAGATGCTGCTGGTGCAATAAGCTGTAGTTTTACGTCTAATGGATGATGATCTGATTAGTCGACTAATCGCAAAAATAATCGGTGACTAGTCGACTATCAAAATAATCGTTTGTGGCAGCCCTAATGTACATTGCTGGCATTTTCAGGTTTACTGCTCAGTTCTGTGTGCAAAATATGTGGGTGTAAACTTGTTCCTGTAGTTTCTTCAATTCAGATTTTCTTTCAATTATAGAAAAAATCTTTAATTCTCTATATTTGTATTTGGGTAATTTGAAAAGTCAAGATTCTACGTGTACTGAAATTTATGTAGTGAGAACAGCACCAAAACACTTAAAGGTGTCTGAATTGTCTGCTAAAGGTAATGTGAAGTATAATGTGTGCTCAACTTACAACACTGGTTTTGCACAGTTTGACAGAACTTGTAAGAATTCTGTGATTTCTCACTGTTACTGTCATGGAGATAACTAGTAACTATTTGTGATTTGTTGAGTACAAATGTAAATGTTTGATGTTCAAAACATCAAAGATGTTAAATAAAATACTTTTTTGGAAATTTAAGGTGGACATTTTTGTGTTACATTTAGTAATTTGAATAAAATCATGGTTTGTGTATTAAGCTTACAGAGTAGAACACTTAAGAACACTCTAGTCTAAAAACGGTTACAGAATAAAATTGTATTTTTTTATTTTTTGATAGTTAATTTTACAGGGAAAAAATGTTGTGTTTTCTGGCACAAACTTTATTTTATATGTTATTTTCATGTTAATTCTAGGGAAAAACATTATTTTTTTCTTCAAGTTAAAACATTTTCTTCTACGGTAAAATATTGACCCTAGCACTGTTTTTAACCGTAAAATCAACAATAACAATACCTTGTTACCGTTAAAGAAGAAAATGTTTCACCCGTAATTTTACAGTAGATTTCTGGCAACCACAGCTGCCAGCGTTTTACCGTAAAATCTACAGGTTTTTTTTTACAGTGTAGGTGGGTGCTAGTGGAAAAGGGCTATTGGAGAGCACAAAGTCTTATCGAAATTGAGGTAAAGACATTACGCTACATATGTGAAGGTCTCATAATGGTTTCACCTGAAACCTCTGCTGATATTTACCCACGCCTTTTTCCCACCCTTGGCTCATGTGATGTGTTTCATAGTTGGTCAACGACCCTGGTAAAGACAACCCGCTCTGGGTTTTAAATACCTGGGACTCTCCAACGTTTAGTTTTAGATCTAACGAAGGTTCTCAGAGGAGAGGTGAAAGGTCTTCAAGGCACTTAGAGAATTCCAGCTGCTTTCTTTCAAAGCTCATCAGACTACCATGACGTGGATGACTGGGAACCCTTTTTTCTCATTCACTGTGTGCAGTCCCTCTGGAGTCATCCCTGTTGGAGCTTGTCAGTAGCAAAGGCCTGAAGGTACAAAAATGAATACTGAAGAGAACTTAGCACCATTCCTGCTTGAATTTGAAGGCCGATATAAGTCTATCCTTTCAGAGTTGCAGACTTGAACGCAGGCCTCCTGTGGCTCGTTGGTCTAGGCATATGATTCTCGCTTAGGGTGCGAGAGGTCCCGGGTTCAAATCCCGGACGAGCCCCCTTAAAATCACAAGCTCTTACCTTCATGGAATTCTTTGGTAAGACACATTCCTTCTGGGGCATTGTAAATGTGTTGGGTACCAAACCTTTCAATCAATCTTTATTTATAAAGCACTTTTCATACAGAAAAAATGTAGCACAAAGTGCTTTACATAGTTAAAAGCAGCCCACCCCACCCTCCAACTCACTCCCCACACTCTCAATACACATATATCCCCCCCCCCACACACACACACACACACATACACACACGCGCACACTTAAAGAGTAAAAATTGGGCTGGGCTCGCATGAGCCAAGTGAGGAAACATTATAACAGAGAGCCGTCTGCACCGGGAGCCGGTCACAGACCGCAGCCTCCGGGCTGGGCACACAGCGGGAGGGAGGCAAAGGAGCCCCCCAACCAGGCTGAGAGGACCCCAGAGACCCAGCAGCCACGGTCAATAACAGCCCCGGTGCAGAGAGCGCCCTCCGAGGAAACACTGGAGATATGACGCAATACGATGTATACAGGGTAAAATGATAAAATAAATAAGAACAGGATACAATATAAATATAAATAGAGTAAGAAGATTAAAAAATGAATAAGAATAAAATCAAAAAATATTAGGTAAATCCTAAATTAATAATAGAATAACAGGATAGAATAAGCATAAAATAAATAAACGCTAAGTAAAAGCTAAATTAAAAAGGTGGGTCTTGAGCCTGTTCTTAAAAACATGTACGTTCTCTGCGGCCCTGAGCTCCTCCGGCAGGCTGTTCCACAGACGAGGACCATACCACTGAAAAGCTGCCTCTCCGTGAGTATGTGTCCTGACTTTAGGGACAATCAAAAGGCCAGTACCAGAGGACCTCAGGGTCCGCGAGGGTTCGTATGGTAAAAGCAGATCTGAGAGATAAGAAGGCCCAAGACCATTAAGACATTTAAAAACCAATAAAAGAACTTTAAAATCGATCCTGAAACACACGGGGAGCCAGTGCAGCGATTCTAAAACCGGTGTAATGTGGGCCCGCCCTCTGGTCTTCGTCAGCACACGAGCTGCCGAGTTTTGCAAGAGTTGTAAAGGTGAAATATTCTTCTTAGGAAGACCAGAGAGCAGGGCATTACAGTAATCAATGCGACTGGTAATAAAAGCATGCATCAGCATCTCCGTGTTGGCCCGAGAGAGAATAGGGCGACTCTGGCTATATTTTTTAGATGATAAAATCCAATTTTGGTTACATGTTTAACATGTGGGATAAAACCAAGCTCAGAGTCAAAAATAACACCCAGGTTTTGCACTTGTAGCGAAGGACATAGTGAAAATGCCTCTAATTTAGACAAGAGTTTCTCTCTCTGAGCCTCAGGACCGACAATTAAAACTTCAGTTTTGTCCTGGTTAAGCTGTAAAAAGTTTTCTGCCATCCAAGATCTTATATCCAAGACACAGTTAAAAAGGGCATCCATTGGTCTGGTGTCATCAGGAGACACGGAGATGTACAGCTGCGTGTCATCAGCGTAACTGTGGACGTTCACTCCATGCCTCCTGATGACACTGCCGAGAGGCAACATATACAAATTAAAAAGTACAGGGCCTAGAACCGACCCTTGAGGCACACCACATGTCATTTTATGGATCTTAGAGGAGCATGTATCCATACTCACCATAAAAGATCTGTCAGAGAGATAGGAAGTGAACCAGTTGTGTACAGCACCAGAGAGGCCCACCATGTGTTTTAGTCTGTTTAAAAGAATAGCGTGGTCTACTGTATCAAAGGCTGCGCTTAGATCCAGTAGCACCAGGACTGAGAGCTTTTGGGCGTCCCAGTTACATCTAAGATCATTTAAAACCTTTAGGAGAGCCGTCTCTGTGCTGTGGTTCACCCTAAATCCAGACTGGAATATCTCCAGGATCTGTCTATCATTGAGAAAATCAGTAATCTGAGTAAAAACAAGTTTTTCTAAGACTTTACTTAAAAATGGTGAGTTGGATACAGGTCTGTAGTTATTAAAATCATTACAATCCAAATTGCTCTTCTTCAGAAGGAGCCTCACCACCGCCGTTTTAAAGGCAGCAGGGAAGACACCCAACTGAAGAGAGCAATTCATCATGTATAAAAGCTCAGCCTCAAAAAATCCATAAAGTGTTTTAAAGAGTGAAGAAGGAATTGGATCTAAAAGACATGTGGTGGGTCTCACTGTGGAGAAAACCTTCTGAAAGTTCTCAGCATTAACCAGGACAAAGCTGTCCAGTGTCTCCTCAGGTACAATCGAGCCCTCAGATGTGTTTACAATCATATCGCGATTAGATAAAATATCAGATCTGATGGCGCTGATCTTTCCCCTGAAGTGGTCTGCAAACTGCTCACAGAGCGAGTCTGTGGGGGTTCTTTGGGAGCTTTTAAAATCAGGGTTAAATAAATGATCTATGGTGGAAAAGAGGACCTTGGGATTATTTTTGTTAATACTGATTATTTTGGCGAAGTATGAATTTCTTGACTTCCTTAATGTATTATTGTACATTTTAAGTTGCTCGGAAAATATTTGATGGTTGATATTATTTTTATTTTTCCTCCATCTCCTTTCTGCTGCCCTGCAATTTCTTTTGAGAGGACACACTCTGGACCTGGTCATCACCCATGGGCTGTCCACCAGCGTGTGTCCTCTGTTGTGAGTCGGCTGCGTGACGTGCTGGATAAAATCCAAACAGTGAAGAATGTTTAAGAATTCTTTTGTTGCAGGGTCAGAAGGATTATCTATGTGCAGGTTAAAATCACCGGTTAAAATTATCATATTATATTTTGAATGTATGTTTGTTAAAAATTCTGAGAATACCTTGATAAAAGCAGCGCTGTCTTTAGGTGGTCTATAAATTGTGACAGATAAAACTGGAGGGCTGCTGAAAACAATAGCATGGAATTCAAAAGTGGTAAAATGATCAAATAAAATTTGTTTGGTGGTGAGTGTGTTGTTGGCTAAAGATGCAGTCCCACCACCTCTCTCACCACTTCTAATAGAAAAAGAGAAATTAAAATTTGGTGGGGAGGCCTCAGTGAGAACAACTGGTGCATCCGAGCCCAGCCATGTTTCAGTTAAAAATAAACAGTCAAGTTTATTATCTAAAATTAAATCATTAATAATAAAAGACTTGTTCGACAGAGAGCGTACATTTAAAAGTGCCATACTGATTGAGACTGGTGGATTATTGACAATAGAGTTGAATGGATGTTGATATTTTTGAAGAGGCCGGAGGTTATTAATGTTTTTGGAGTTACTGGATTTATGATAATTCTGTTGCTCTCTGTTTGTGATTATGACGGGTATTGTGTTGACTGTGGGAGAGAAAGGTCCTAGTCCAGAGTTTTGTGTATTACTGTTAAAAGTGGAACAAATATAGGAGCTGGGACCAGGGGAACATCAGTCAGTGGCAGACAGTGGCGATGTGCGGGAGTGCTGTACGCCAAATGCCAAATTGGCGGACAGCAAACGGCGTCCCCAGGCGTTGAGGTGGAGCCCGTCTGCCCCAAAAAGATGCCTCCTCTCCCAGAAGGCATCAAAGTTGTTAATAAAACCCACGCCGTGGGAGACACAGGCAGAGGAAAGCCAGGTGTTAAGGCTGAGCAGCCGGCTGAAACGGCCTATCCCTCTGCCACAGGTGGGGGTGGGCCCAGAGATAAAAGCACTCACCTGCAACTGACCAAGAAGGCTGAAGAGTTCGAGGAAGTCCAACTTCAGCAGCTCAGATTGCTGTTTGGGGATATCATTGGTGCCGATGTGGATGATGAGCCGGTTAACCTGTGGGTGGGATGCCAGAATGTTGGGAATTCTGTCCACTATGTCAACAACAGTGGCTCCCGGGAACGACAGCGTGAGCGCCCCCCTCATCCGCACGTTCCTGACGATGGAATCCCCGAGGACCAGCGTGGAGAGAGGAGGTGCCACCGAGGGCTGTTGGCCATCTGAGACGCCCGCGCCGCGACACCGGGGGTGTTCAGATGGAGATGCGCCAGCCGGACTGCGTGAGTGACTCCCAGGTAGCCGCGCCGTGGGTCCTCTTCTCCGAGGAGCCGGGGTAAAGCACAGCTCTCCGCGGTGAGTTTGCACCACAGCGTCGGGTTGCCCGCCGCGGCTCCGGGGGCGTAGTGGTGGAGATGGCGCAGACCTCAGCGACACAGCGGGATGGCGAGGGCTAGCGGTCAGAGGAGGAAAGTCCACAGGATCCAGGACATTGAATTTATTCTCCAATACTACCGCACCGGAGGGGTGAGGGTGCGAGAGACGGATCCTCCTGCCCCCTCTGCAGCCACCACGCGTCTCAACCATGGTCCATGGCGCTGGTTGGAGTGGAGTGGAGCTGACCAGAGCCTTGGGTCTGGCCCCTAGCTGAAACCAGGAGTTCTCGTCCTTGGCAGAAGCACCAGCGACGCAAGTTGAGAGCCTGTGTTGACTGTTGGGGGGATCTTGGGACACAGCAGCTGGATGGTGCACTGTGTCGGCTAGCTCAGCGCTAGTAGCGGTGGTTTGAGCTTTGCCAAGGAGGATCGTGTCAAGTTCGCATTCAGCCCCCTGGATTTGGTATAGCGTGGATATCCTTTGCTCCAGCTTGATCACTTGTTGACTCAGGTTGATGCAGCTTTCACAGCTGGATGTTGAGGTAAGTGGTGCCATTCCGGAATCTCGTACCGGTGACAGCATCAAAAACAAAAACAGACACTGCCACTTTAGCTTACGTTAGCTAAAAAGTCAGTCGTGACGCAGCAAGAAAAGAGTTTTCAGATCAATATCCAGCAAATGCAAAACCAAGCTTTCGTCAGCCTTGATAACTTTTAGCCGAGCAAAATATCACAGATCCGCACGGAGGTTACGGTGGAAGTCTACCTCCTCTTCATGTCACTTCATGTGACATGTGAAATGGCTTCCCAATGATCAGTGTGGGTCATCCTTCACCACTGCAGGTCAGCTTAAAAGACACAAACGAGTCCACACAGGAGAGAAACCATACAAGTGATGTGTGACACCAATTTGTCTTTCTAAAATAACATTTTTGATTTTGTGAAAGAGTCACATGACTCATTGAGTGATGCCATTGACTGCACAGTCCCTGCCACGCAATCTGTATATGTCACATTTTGAGATTGCCTTGGAAACCTTACTGGGCAGGTACTAAAAAAATACCTGTAACCAGGTACTATCACCTAATGGAAACTTTAAAGATCGAGCTGAGTCAAGTTAAGCAGAGCTAGGTAGGTGCAAGTGGAAAAGGGCTATTAGAGATCACAAAGTCTGATCGAAATTGAGGCCATTCAATTTCGTTGTAAAGACGTTAAACTACATATGTGAAGGTCTCATAATGGTTTCACCTGAAACCTCTGCTGATAATTACCCACGCCTTTTTTCCACCCCTTGGCTCATGTGATGTGTTTCATAGTTGGTCAACGACCCTGGTAAAGACAACCCGCTCTGGGTTTTAAATACCTGGGACTCTCCAACGTTTAGTTTTAGATCTAACGAAGGTTCTCATAGGAGAGGTGAAAGGTCTTCAAGGCACTTAGAGAATTCCAGCTGCTTTCTTTCAAAACTCATCAGACTACCATGACGTGGATTACTGGGAACCCTTTTTTGTCATTCACTGTGTGCAGTCCCTCTGGAGTCATCCCTGTTGGAGCTTGTCAGTAGCAAAGGCCTGAAGGTACAAAAATGAATACTGAAGAGAGCTTAAAAACATTCCTGCTTGAATTTGAAGGCCGATTTAAGTCTATTCTTTCAGAGTTGCAGACTTAAACGCAGGCTACCTGTGGCTCGTTGGTCTAGGCGTATGATTCTCGCTTAGGGTGCGAGAGGTCCCGGGTTCAAATCCCGGACGAGCCCCCTTAAAATCACAGGCTCTTACCTTCATGGAATTCTTTGGTAAGACACATTCCTTCTGGTTTATTGTAAATGTGTTGGGTGCCAAACCATTCAATGTGATCTGTGACACCAATTTGTCTTTCTAAAATAACGTTTTTGATTTTGTGAAGGAGTCACTCTCATGACTCATTGAGTGATGCCATTGACTGCACAGTCCCTGCCACGCAATCTGTATATGTCACATTTTGAGATTGCCTTGGAAACCTTACTGGGCAGGTACTAAAAAAATACCTGTAACCAGGTACTATCACCTAATGGAAACTTTAAAGATCGAGCTGAGTCAAGTTAAGCCAAGCTAGGTAGGTGCAAGTGGAAAAGGGCTATTAGAGATCACAAAGTCTGATCGAAATTGAGGCCATTCAATTTCGGTGTAAAGACGTTAAACTACATAAGATAAGATAAGATAACCTTTATTAGTCCCACACGTGGGAAATTTGTTTTGTCACAGCAGGAAGTGGACAGTGCAAAAGTTATGAGGCAAAAATTAGAATACAATAAGAATAAATACAGTACACAACTGTACAGAATAGAATAAAATAAAATACTATATACAGTAGAATAAAATAAAATAAATATACAATAAGATAAAAATAGAATACAAATACAAATACTATATACAACTGAGTAAAAATACAACGATGACAGAAAGGATTATTGCACTTAGTATTATTGCATATGTATGGATGTGTGTGCTTGATCAGTTAAAGTCTTTATTATGGAGTCTGACAGCAGTGGGGAGGAAAGACCTGCGAAATCTCTCCGTCCCACACCGTGGGTGCCGCAGTCTCCCACTGAAGGAGCTGCTCAGTGCTGTCACAGTCTGCTGCATGGGGTGGGAGACGTTGTCCATCAGGGATGACAGCTTAGCCACCGTTCTCCTGTCACTCACCACCTCCACTGGGTCCAGAGGGCATCCTAGAACAGAGCTGGCCCTTCGGATCACCCTGTTCAGTCTCTTCCTGTCCCCAGCAGAGATGCTGCCGCCCCAGCAGACCACGCCATAAAAGATAGCAGAAGCCACCACAGAGTCATAGAATTTCTTCAGGAGTGGGCCCTCCACTCCAAACGACCTGAGTCTCCGCAGCAGGTACAGCCTGCTCTGCCCTTTCCTGTAGAGGGCGTTTGAGTTATGAGTCCAGTCCAGTCTATTGTTCAGATGAACACCAAGGTACCTGTAGCTGTCCACAGCCTCAATGTCCATACCTTGGATGTTCAGTGGTTGCAGTGGAGAATGCTTGTGCCTGCGGAAGTCTACCACCAGTTCCTTGGTTTTACTGGCGTTGATCTGGAGGTAGTTCAGCTGGCACCAGTCCACAAAGTCTTGGGTCAGACCTCTGTACTCCTTGTCGTCCCCATCAGTGATGAGGCCGACTATTGCAGAGTCATCAGAGAACTTCTGCAGGAAGCACTGGGTGGAGTTGTGGGAGAAGTCTGCAGTGTAGATGGTGAAGAGGAACTGAGCCAGAACCGTTCCCTGTGGGGCCCCCGTACTGCAGACGACCCTGTCCGACACACAGCCCTGAGTCCTCACATACTGTGGTCGGTCGGTGAGGTAGTCCAGGATCCAGGTATTGAGGTGATGGTCCACTCCAGAGTTCACCAGCTTGTCCTTTAGAACCGAGGGAAGAATGGTGTTGAAGGCACTGGAGAAATCAAAGAACATGATTCTCACAGTGCTTCCAGCGGTCTCCAGGTGAGCGAGGGAACGATGTAGGAGGTGAATGACGGCATCATCCGCTCCAATGCCAGGCTGGTAGGCAAACTGAAGTGGGTCCAGTGATGAGCTTATTAGGCGCCGAAGCTGAGCCAGGACCAACCGCTCCAGGGTCTTCATCAGGTGGGATGTCAGAGCCACCGGCCTGTAGCTGTTGAGGTCCTTGGGGCGTGAAGTCTTTGGCACTGGTACAACACAGGAGGTTTTCCAGAGCTGTGGAACTCTTCCCAACCTCAGGCTCAGGTTGAAGAGGTGCTCCATCACCCCACACAGTTGGTCCGCGCAGGACCTGACGACCCTCGAGCTGATGCCATCTGGACCCGCTGCCTTCTTGCCATTAATCCTCCTCAGTTCCCTCCTAACCTGGGTGGCTGAGAGAGACAGGCTGGAGCCTTGTGTTGAGTGTGTATTGGATGCTGTTGTTGGGGGTGGGGGGGAGTGAGCAGGGTGAATAGAGGAGGTGTGAAGTGTCTGAGGTGGAACAGCAGCAGTGGGGGTGGGTGAGTCTGCAGCCGATGTTGCAGACTGCCTCATGGCTGAGTCAAATCTGTTGAAGAAATGATTCAGTTCATTTGCCCATCTCACATCCCTCCCAGGCAGAGAGTTCTGCTGTTTGTGGCCCGAGATGGTTCTGAGGCCTCTCCAGACTTCACCAACGTTGTTTTGTTGAAGCTGGTTCTCCATCTTCTGCCTGTAGCTCTCCTTCCCATTCCTTATCAGTCCCCTCAGCTCTCTCTGCACCCTTTTCAACTCCTCTTTGTCTCTGGATTTGAAGGCCCTCCTCTTCTGCTTGAGGACGGTTTTAATTTCTGGGGTAATCCAAGGTTTGTTGTTGGAGAAACACCGTACAGTCCTGGTAGGTACAGTGTTATCCACACAGAAGTTTATATAGTCAGTAATGCATGTAGTAAGGCTGTCGATGTCCTCACCGTGGTCATCACAAATCACCTCCCACACAGTCGACTCAAAACAATCCTTAAGAGCCTCCTCGCTCTCCTCTGACCATCTCTGTACAGTGCGGGTGGCTGGTGGCTCCCTGCGCACTAAGGGCTCATACACAGGGACAAGGTGCACCAGGTTGTGATCAGATCTGCCCAGGGGAGGGAGAGGTGATGAACTGTATGCCTCTCCTGCATTGGCATACAGTAAGTCCAGTGTTTTATTGACTCTGGTTGGGCAGGTCACATACTGGGTGAAGGTGGGCAGTGTGGAGTCCAGTGAGGCATGATTGAAGTCCCCTGATATTATGTGAAGATCTCATAATGGTTTCACCTGAAACCTCTGCTGATAATTACCCACGCCTTTTTTCCACCCCTTGGCTCATGTGATGTGTTTCATAGTTGGTCAACGACCCTGGTAAAGACAACCCGCTCTGGGTTTTAAATACCTGGGACTCTCCAACGTTTAGTTTTAGATCTAACGAAGGTTCTCAGAGGAGAGGTGAAAGGTCTTCAATGCACTTAGAGAATTCCAGCTGCTTTCTTTCAAAGCTCATCAGACTACCATGACTTGGATGATTGGGAACCCTTTTTTCTCATTCACTGTGTGCAGTCCCTCTGGAGTCATCCCTGTTGGAACTTGTCAGTAGCAAAGGCCTGAAGGTACAAAAATGAATACTGAAGAGAGCTTAAAAACATTCCTGCTTGAATTTGAAGGCCGATTTAAGTCTATCCTTTCAGAGTTGCAGACTTAAACGCAGGCTTCCTGTGGCTCGTTGGTCTAGGCGTATGATTCTCGCTTTGGGTGCGAGAGGTCCCGGGTTCAAATCCCGGACGAGCCCCCTTAAAATCACAGGCTCTTAGCTTCATGGAATTCTTTGGTAAGACACATTCCTTCTGGGGCATTGTAAATGTGTTGGGTGCCAAACCTTTCAATGTGATGTGTGACACCAATTTGTCTTTCTAAAATAACGTTTTTGATTTTGTGAAAGAGTCACTCTCATGACTCATTGAGTGATGCCATTGACTGCACAGTCCCTGGCACGCAATCTGTATATGTCACATTTTGAGATTGCCTTGGAAACCTTACTGGGCAGGTACTAAAAAAATACCTGTAACCAGGTACTATCACCTAATGGAAACTTTAAAGATCGAGCTGAGTCAAGTTAAGCCAAGCTAGGTAGGTGCAAGTGGAAAAGGGCTATTAGAGATCACAAAGTCTGATCGAAATTGAGGCCATTCAATTTCGGTGTAAAGACGTTAAACTACATATGTGAAGGTCTCATAATGGTTTGACCTCTGCTGATAATTACCCACACCTTTTTTCCACCCCTTGGCTCATGTGATGTGTTTCATAGTTGGTCAACGACCCTGGTAAAGACAACCCCCTCTGGGGTTTAAATACCTGGGACTCTCCAACGTTTAGTTTTAGATCTAACGAAGGTTCTCAGAGGAGAGGTGAAAGGTCTTCAAGGCACTTAGAGAATTCCAGCTGCTTTCTTTCAAAGCTCATCAGACTACCATGACGTGGATGACTGGGAACCCTTTTTTCTCATTCATTGTGTGCAGTCCCTCTGGAGTCATCCCTGTTGGAGCTTGTCAGTAGCAAAGGCCTGAAGGTACAAAAATGAATACTGAAGAGAGCTTAAAAACATTCCTGCTTGAATTTGAAGGCTGATTTAAGTCTATCCTTTCAGAGTTGCAGACTTAAACGCAGGCTTCCTGTGGCTCGTTGGTCTAGGCGTATGATTCTCACTTTGGGTGCGAGAGGTCCCGGGTTCAAATCCCGGACGAGCCCCCTTAAAATCACAAGCTCTTACCTTCATAGAATTCTTCGGTAAGACACATTCCTTCTGGGGCATTGTAAATGTGTTGTGTGCCAAACCTTTCAATGTTATGTGTGACACCAATTTGTCTTTCTAAAATAACGTTTTTGATTTTGTGAAGGAGTCACTCTCATGACCCATTGAGTGATGCCATTGACTGCACAGTCCCTGCCACGCAATCTGTATATGTCACATTTTGAGATTGCCTTGGAAACCTTACTGGGCAGGTACTAAAATATACCTGTTACCAGGTACTATCACCTAATGGAAACTTTAAAGATCGGGCTGAGTCAAGTTAAGCCAAGCTAGGTAGGTACAAGTGGAAAAGGGCTATTAGAGATCACAAAGTCTGATCGAAATTGAGGCCATTCAATTTCGGTGTAAAGACGTTAAACTACATATGTGAAGGTCTCATAATGGTTTCACCTGAAACCTCTGCTGATAATCACCCACGCCTTTTTTCCACCCCTTGGCTCATGTGATGTGTTTCATAGTTGGTCAACGACCCTGGTAAAGACAACCCCCTCTGGGGTTTAAATACCTGGGACTCTCCAACGTTTAGTTTTAGATCTAACGAAGGTTCTCAGAGGAGAGGTGAAAGGTCTTCAAGGCACTTAGAGAATTCCAGCTGCTTTCTTTCAAAGCTCATCAGACTACCATGACGTGGATGACTGGGAACCCTTTTTTCTCATTCACTGTGTGCAGTCCCTCTGGAGTCATCCCTGTTGGAGCTTGTCAGTAGCAAATGCCTGAAGGTACAAAAATGAATACTGAAGAGAGCTTAACACCATTCCTGCTTGAATTTGAAGGCCGATATAAGTCTATCCTTTCAGAGTTGCAGACTTGAACGCAGGCCTCCTGTGGCTCGTTGGTCTAGGCGTATGATTCTTGCTTAGGGTGCGAGAGGTCCCGGGTTCAAATCCCGGACGAGCCCCCTTAAACTCACAAGCTCTTAGCTTCATAGAATTCTTTGCTAAGACACATTCCTTCTGGGGCATTGTAAATGTGTTGTGTGCCAAACCTTTCAATGTGATGTGTGACACCAATTTGTCTTTCTAAAATAACGTTTTTGATTTTGTGAAAGAGTCACTCTCATGACTCATTGAGTGATGCCATTGACTGCACAGTCCCTGCCACGCAATCTGTATATGTCACATTTTGAGATTGCCTTGGAAACCTTACTGGGCAGGTACTAAAAAAATACCTGTAACCAGGTACTATCACCTAATGGAAACTTTAAAGATCGAGCTGAGTCAAGTTAAGCCAAGCTAGGTAGGTGCAAGTGGAAAAGGGCTATTAGAGATCACAAAGTCTGATCGAAATTGAGGCCATTCAATTTCGGTGTAAAGACGTTAAACTACATATGTGAAGGTCTCATAATGGTTTGACCTCTGCTGATAATTACCCACGCCTTTTTTCCACCCCTTGGCTCATGTGATGTGTTTCATAGTTGGTTAACGACCCTGGTAAAGACAACCCGCTCTGGGTTTTAAATACCTGGGACTCTCCAACGTTTAGTTTTAGATCTAACGAAGGTTCTCAGAGGAGAGGTGAAAGGTCTTCAAGGCACTTAGAGAATTCCAGCTGCTTTCTTTCAAAGCTCATCAGACTACCATGACGTGGATGACTGGGAACCCTTTTTTCTCATTCATTGTGTGCAGTCCCTCTGGAGTCATCCCTGTTGGAGCTTGTCAGTAGCAAAGTCCTGAAAGTACAAAAATGAATACTGAAGAGAGCTTAAAAACATTCCTGCTTGAATTTGAAGGCCGATATAAGTCTATCCTTTCAGAGTTGCAGACTTGAACGCAGGCCTCCTGTGGCTCGTTGGTCTAGGCGTATGATTCTTGCTTAGGGTGCGAGAGGTCCCGGGTTCAAATCCCGGACGAGCCCCCTTAAACTCACAAGCTCTTAGCTTCATGGAATTCTTTGCTAAGACACATTCCTTCTGGGGCATTGTAAATGTGTTGTGTGCCAAACCTTTCAATGTGATGTGTGACACCAATTTGTCTTTCTAAAATAACGTTTTTGATTTTGTGAAAGAGTCACTCTCATGACTCATTGAGTGATGCCATTGACTGCACAGTCCCTGCCACGCAATCTGTATATGTCACATTTTGAGATTGCCTTGGAAACCTTACTGGGCAGGTACTAAAAAAATACCTGTAACCAGGTACTATCACCTAATGGAAACTTTAAAGATCGAGCTGAGTCAAGTTAAGCCAAGCTAGGTAGGTGCAAGTGGAAAAGGGCTATTAGAGATCACAAAGTCTGATCGAAATTGAGGCCATTCAATTTCGGTGTAAAGACGTTAAACTACATATGTGAAGGTCTCATAATGGTTTGACCTCTGCTGATAATTACCCACACCTTTTTTCCACCCCTTGGCTCATGTGATGTGTTTCATAGTTGGTTAACGACCCTGGTAAAGACAACCCGATCTGGGTTTTAAATACCTGGGACTCTCCAACGTTTAGTTTTAGATCTAACGAAGGTTCTCAGAGGAGAGGTGAAAGGTCTTCAAGGCACTTAGAGAATTCCAGCTGCTTTCTTTCAAAGCTCATCAGACTACCATGACGTGGATGACTGGGAACCCTTTTTTCTCATTCATTGTGTGCAGTCCCTCTGGAGTCATCCCTGTTGGAGCTTGTCAGTAGCAAAGGCCTGAAGGTACAAAAATGAATACTGAAGAGAGCTTAAAAACATTCCTGCTTGAATTTGAAGGCCGATTTAAGTCTATCCTTTCAGAGTTGCAGACTTAAACGCAGGCTTCCTATGGCTCGTTGGTCTAGGCGTATGATTCTCGCTTTGGGTGCGAGAGGTCCCGGGTTCAAATCCCGGACGAGCCCCCTTAAAATCACAAGCTCTTACCTTCATGGAATTCTTTGGTAAGACACATTCCTTCTGGGGCATTGTAAAAGTGTTGTGTGCCAAACCTTTCAATGTTATGTGTGACACCAATTTGTCTTTCTAAAATAACGTTTTTGATTTTGTGAAGGAGTCACTCTCATGACCCATTGAGTGATGCCATTGACTGCACAGTCCCTGCCATGCAATCTGTATATGTCACATTTTGAGATTGCCTTGGAAACCTTACTGGGCAGGTACTAAAATATACCTGTTACCAGGTACTATCACCTAATGGAAACTTTAAAGATCGGGCTGAGTCAAGTTAAGCCAAGCTAGGTAGGTGCAAGTGGAAAAGGGCTATTAGAGATCACAAAGTCTGATCGAAATTGAGGCCATTCAATTTCGGTGTAAAGACGTTAAACTACATATGTGAAGGTCTCATAATGGTTTGACCTCTGCTGATAATTACCCACACCTTTTTTCCACCCCTTGGCTCATGTGATGTGTTTCATAGTTGGTCAACGACCCTGGTAAAGACAACCCGCTCTGGGTTTTAAATACCTGGGACTCTCCAACGTTTAGTTTTAGATCTAACGAAGGTTCTCAGAGGAGAGGTGAAAGGTCTTCAATGCACTTAGAGAATTCCAGCTGCTTTCTTTCAAAGCTCATCAGACTACCATGACGTGGATGACTGGGAACCCTTTTTTCTCATTTACTGTGTGCAGTCCCTCTGGAGTCATCCCTGTTGGAGCTTGTCAGTAGCAAAGTCCTGAAAGTACAAAAATGAATACTGAAGAGAGCTTAAAAACATTCCTGCTTGAATTTGAAGGCCGATTTAAGTCTATCCTTTCAGAGTTGCAGACTTAAACGCAGGCTTCCTGTGGCTCGTTGGTCTAGGCGTATGATTCTCGCTTTGGGTGCGAGAGGTCCCGGGTTCAAATCCCGGACGAGCCCCCTTAAAATCACAGGCTCTTAGCTTCATGGAATTCTTTGGTAAGACATATTCCTTCTGGGGCATTGTAAATGTGTTGGGTGCCAAACCATTCAATGTTATGTCTGACACCAATTTGTCTTTCTAAAATAACGTTTTTGATTTTGTGAAAGAGTCACTCTCATGACTCATTGAGTGATGCCATTGACTGCACAGTCCCTGCCACGCAATCTGTATATGTCACATTTTGAGATTGCCTTGGAAACCTTACTGGGCAGGTACTAAAAAAATACCTGTAACCAGGTACTATCACCTAATGGAAACTTTAAAGATCGAGCTGAGTCAAGTTAAGCCAAGCTAGGTAGGTGCAAGTGGAAAAGGGCTATTAGAGATCACAAAGTCTGATCGAAATTGAGGCCATTCAATTTCGGTGTAAAGACGTTAAACTACATATGTGAAGGTCTCATAATGGTTTGACCTCTGCTGATAATTACCCACACCTTTTTTCCACCCCTTGGCTCATGTGATGTGTTTCATAGTTGGTCAACGACCCTGGTAAAGACAACCCGCTCTGGGTTTTAAATACCTGGGACTCTCCAACGTTTAGTTTTAGATCTAACGAAGGTTCTCAGAGGAGAGGTGAAAGGTCTTCAAGGCACTTAGAGAATTCCAGCTGCTTTCTTTCAAAGCTCATCAGACTACCATGACGTGGATGACTGGGAACCCTTTTTTCTCATTCACTGTGTGCAGTCCCTCTGGAGTCATCCCTGTTGGAGCTTGTCAGTAGCAAAGGCCTGAAGGTACAAAAATGAATACTGAAGAGAACTTAACACCATTCCTGCTTGAATTTGAAGGCCGATATAAGTCTATCCTTTCAGAGTTGCAGACTTGAACGCAGGCCTCCTGTGGCTCGTTGGTCTAGGCATATGATTCTCGCTTAGGGTGCGAGAGGTCCCGGGTTCAAATCCCGGACGAGCCCCCTTAAAATCACAAGCTCTTACCTTCATGGAATTCTTTGGTAAGACACATTCCTTCTGGGGCATTGTAAATGTGTTGGGTACCAAACCTTTCAATCAATCTTTATTTATAAAGCACTTTTCATACAGAAAAAATGTAGCACAAAGTGCTTTACATAGTTAAAAGCAGCCCACCCCACCCTCCAACTCACTCCCCACACTCTCAATACACATATATCCCCCCCCCCACACACACACACACACACACACATACACACACGCGCACACTTAAAGAGTAAAAATTGGGCTGGGCTCGCATGAGCCAAGTGAGGAAACATTATAACAGAGAGCCGTCTGCACCGGGAGCCGGTCACAGACCGCAGCCTCCGGGCTGGGCACACAGCGGGAGGGAGGCAAAGGAGCCCCCCAACCAGGCTGAGAGGACCCCAGAGACCCAGCAGCCACGGTCAATAACAGCCCCGGTGCAGAGAGCGCCCTCCGAGGAAACACTGGAGATATGACGCAATACGATGTATACAGGGTAAAATGATAAAATAAATAAGAACAGGATACAATATAAATATAAATAGAGTAAGAAGATTAAAAAATGAATAAGAATAAAATCAAAAAATATTAGGTAAATCCTAAATTAATAATAGAATAACAGGATAGAATAAGCATAAAATAAATAAACGCTAAGTAAAAGCTAAATTAAAAAGGTGGGTCTTGAGCCTGTTCTTAAAAACATGTACGTTCTCTGCGGCCCTGAGCTCCTCCGGCAGGCTGTTCCACAGACGAGGACCATACCACTGAAAAGCTGCCTCTCCGTGAGTATGTGTCCTGACTTTAGGGACAATCAAAAGGCCAGTACCAGAGGACCTCAGGGTCCGCGAGGGTTCGTATGGTAAAAGCAGATCTGAGAGATAAGAAGGCCCAAGACCATTAAGACATTTAAAAACCAATAAAAGAACTTTAAAATCGATCCTGAAACACACGGGGAGCCAGTGCAGCGATTCTAAAACCGGTGTAATGTGGGCCCGCCCTCTGGTCTTCGTCAGCACACGAGCTGCCGAGTTTTGCAAGAGTTGTAAAGGTGAAATATTCTTCTTAGGAAGACCAGAGAGCAGGGCATTACAGTAATCAATGCGACTGGTAATAAAAGCATGCATCAGCATCTCCGTGTTGGCCCGAGAGAGAATAGGGCGACTCTGGCTATATTTTTTAGATGATAAAATCCAATTTTGGTTACATGTTTAACATGTGGGATAAAACCAAGCTCAGAGTCAAAAATAACACCCAGGTTTTGCACTTGTAGCGAAGGACATAGTGAAAATGCCTCTAATTTAGACAAGAGTTTCTCTCTCTGAGCCTCAGGACCGACAATTAAAACTTCAGTTTTGTCCTGGTTAAGCTGTAAAAAGTTTTCTGCCATCCAAGATCTTATATCCAAGACACAGTTAAAAAGGGCATCCATTGGTCTGGTGTCATCAGGAGACACGGAGATGTACAGCTGCGTGTCATCAGCGTAACTGTGGATGTTCACTCCATGCCTCCTGATGACACTGCCGAGAGGCAACATATACAAATTAAAAAGTACAGGGCCTAGAACCGACCCTTGAGGCACACCACATGTCATTTTATGGATCTTAGAGGAGCATGTATCCATACTCACCATAAAAGATCTGTCAGAGAGATAGGAAGTGAACCAGTTGTGTACAGCACCAGAGAGGCCCACCATGTGTTTTAGTCTGTTTAAAAGAATAGCGTGGTCTACTGTATCAAAGGCTGCGCTTAGATCCAGTAGCACCAGGACTGAGAGCTTTTGGGCGTCCCAGTTACATCTAAGATCATTTAAAACCTTTAGGAGAGCCGTCTCTGTGCTGTGGTTCACCCTAAATCCAGACTGGAATATCTCCAGGATCTGTCTATCATTGAGAAAATCAGTAATCTGAGTAAAAACAAGTTTTTCTAAGACTTTACTTAAAAATGGTGAGTTGGATACAGGTCTGTAGTTATTAAAATCATTACAATCCAAATTGCTCTTCTTCAGAAGGAGCCTCACCACCGCCGTTTTAAAGGCAGCAGGGAAGACACCCAACTGAAGAGAGCAATTCATCATGTATAAAAGCTCAGCCTCAAAAAATCCATAAAGTGTTTTAAAGAGTGAAGAAGGAATTGGATCTAAAAGACATGTGGTGGGTCTCACTGTGGAGAAAACCTTCTGAAAGTTCTCAGCATTAACCAGGACAAAGCTGTCCAGTGTCTCCTCAGGTACAATCGAGCCCTCAGATGTGTTTACAATCATATCGCGATTAGATAAAATATCAGATCTGATGGCGCTGATCTTTCCCCTGAAGTGGTCTGCAAACTGCTCACAGAGCGAGTCTGTGGGGGTTCTTTGGGAGCTTTTAAAATCAGGGTTAAATAAATGATCTATGGTGGAAAAGAGGACCTTGGGATTATTTTTGTTAATACTGATTATTTTGGCGAAGTATGAATTTCTTGACTTCCTTAATGTATTATTGTACATTTTAAGTTGCTCGGAAAATATTTGATGGTTGATATTATTTTTATTTTTCCTCCATCTCCTTTCTGCTGCCCTGCAATTTCTTTTGAGAGGACACACTCTGGACCTGGTCATCACCCATGGGCTGTCCACCAGCGTGTGTCCTCTGTTGTGAGTCGGCTGCGTGACGTGCTGGATAAAATCCAAACAGTGAAGAATGTTTAAGAATTCTTTTGTTGCAGGGTCAGAAGGATTATCTATGTGCAGGTTAAAATCACCGGTTAAAATTATCATATTATATTTTGAATGTATGTTTGTTAAAAATTCTGAGAATACCTTGATAAAAGCAGCGCTGTCTTTAGGTGGTCTATAAATTGTGACAGATAAAACTGGAGGGCTGCTGAAAACAATAGCATGGAATTCAAAAGTGGTAAAATGATCAAATAAAATTTGTTTGGTGGTGAGTGTGTTGTTGGCTAAAGATGCAGTCCCACCACCTCTCTCACCACTTCTAATAGAAAAAGAGAAATTAAAATTTGGTGGGGAGGCCTCAGTGAGAACAACTGGTGCATCCGAGCCCAGCCATGTTTCAGTTAAAAATAAACAGTCAAGTTTATTATCTAAAATTAAATCATTAATAATAAAAGACTTGTTCGACAGAGAGCGTACATTTAAAAGTGCCATACTGATTGAGACTGGTGGATTATTGACAATAGAGTTGAATGGATGTTGATATTTTTGAAGAGGCCGGAGGTTATTAATGTTTTTGGAGTTACTGGATTTATGATAATTCTGTTGCTCTCTGTTTGTGATTATGACGGGTATTGTGTTGACTGTGGGAGAGAAAGGTCCTAGTCCAGAGTTTTGTGTATTACTGTTAAAAGTGGAACAAATATAGGAGCTGGGACCAGGGGAACATCAGTCAGTGGCAGACAGTGGCGATGTGCGGGAGTGCTGTACGCCAAATGCCAAATTGGCGGACAGCAAACGGCGTCCCCAGGCGTTGAGGTGGAGCCCGTCTGCCCCAAAAAGATGCCTCCTCTCCCAGAAGGCATCAAAGTTGTTAATAAAACCCACGCCGTGGGAGACACAGGCAGAGGAAAGCCAGGTGTTAAGGCTGAGCAGCCGGCTGAAACGGCCTATCCCTCTGCCACAGGTGGGGGTGGGCCCAGAGATAAAAGCACTCACCTGCAACTGACCAAGAAGGCTGAAGAGTTCGAGGAAGTCCAACTTCAGCAGCTCAGATTGCTGTTTGGGGATATCATTGGTGCCGATGTGGATGATGAGCCGGTTAACCTGTGGGTGGGATGCCAGAATGTTGGGAATTCTGTCCACTATGTCAACAACAGTGGCTCCCGGGAACGACAGCGTGAGCGCCCCCCTCATCCGCACGTTCCTGACGATGGAATCCCCGAGGACCAGCGTGGAGAGAGGAGGTGCCACCGAGGGCTGTTGGCCATCTGAGACGCCCGCGCCGCGACACCGGGGGTGTTCAGATGGAGATGCGCCAGCCGGACTGCGTGAGTGACTCCCAGGTAGCCGCGCCGTGGGTCCTCTTCTCCGAGGAGCCGGGGTAAAGCACAGCTCTCCGCGGTGAGTTTGCACCACAGCGTCGGGTTGCCCGCCGCGGCTCCGGGGGCGTAGTGGTGGAGATGGCGCAGACCTCAGCGACACAGCGGGATGGCGAGGGCTAGCGGTCAGAGGAGGAAAGTCCACAGGATCCAGGACATTGAATTTATTCTCCAATACTACCGCACCGGAGGGGTGAGGGTGCGAGAGACGGATCCTCCTGCCCCCTCTGCAGCCACCACGCGTCTCAACCATGGTCCATGGCGCTGGTTGGAGTGGAGTGGAGCTGACCAGAGCCTTGGGTCTGGCCCCTAGCTGAAACCAGGAGTTCTCGTCCTTGGCAGAAGCACCAGCGACGCAAGTTGAGAGCCTGTGTTGACTGTTGGGGGGATCTTGGGACACAGCAGCTGGATGGTGCACTGTGTCGGCTAGCTCAGCGCTAGTAGCGGTGGTTTGAGCTTTGCCAAGGAGGATCGTGTCAAGTTCGCATTCAGCCCCCTGGATTTGGTATAGCGTGGATATCCTTTGCTCCAGCTTGATCACTTGTTGACTCAGGTTGATGCAGCTTTCACAGCTGGATGTTGAGGTAAGTGGTGCCATTCCGGAATCTCGTACCGGTGACAGCATCAAAAACAAAAACAGACACTGCCACTTTAGCTTACGTTAGCTAAAAAGTCAGTCGTGACGCAGCAAGAAAAGAGTTTTCAGATCAATATCCAGCAAATGCAAAACCAAGCTTTCGTCAGCCTTGATAACTTTTAGCCGAGCAAAATATCACAGATCCGCACGGAGGTTACGGTGGAAGTCTACCTCCTCTTCATGTCACTTCATGTGACATGTGAAATGGCTTCCCAATGATCAGTGTGGGTCATCCTTCACCACTGCAGGTCAGCTTAAAAGACACAAACGAGTCCACACAGGAGAGAAACCATACAAGTGATGTGTGACACCAATTTGTCTTTCTAAAATAACATTTTTGATTTTGTGAAAGAGTCACATGACTCATTGAGTGATGCCATTGACTGCACAGTCCCTGCCACGCAATCTGTATATGTCACATTTTGAGATTGCCTTGGAAACCTTACTGGGCAGGTACTAAAAAAATACCTGTAACCAGGTACTATCACCTAATGGAAACTTTAAAGATCGAGCTGAGTCAAGTTAAGCAGAGCTAGGTAGGTGCAAGTGGAAAAGGGCTATTAGAGATCACAAAGTCTGATCGAAATTGAGGCCATTCAATTTCGTTGTAAAGACGTTAAACTACATATGTGAAGGTCTCATAATGGTTTCACCTGAAACCTCTGCTGATAATTACCCACGCCTTTTTTCCACCCCTTGGCTCATGTGATGTGTTTCATAGTTGGTCAACGACCCTGGTAAAGACAACCCGCTCTGGGTTTTAAATACCTGGGACTCTCCAACGTTTAGTTTTAGATCTAACGAAGGTTCTCATAGGAGAGGTGAAAGGTCTTCAAGGCACTTAGAGAATTCCAGCTGCTTTCTTTCAAAGCTCATCAGACTACCATGACGTGGATTACTGGGAACCCTTTTTTGTCATTCACTGTGTGCAGTCCCTCTGGAGTCATCCCTGTTGGAGCTTGTCAGTAGCAAAGGCCTGAAGGTACAAAAATGAATACTGAAGAGAGCTTAAAAACATTCCTGCTTGAATTTGAAGGCCGATTTAAGTCTATTCTTTCAGAGTTGCAGACTTAAACGCAGGCTACCTGTGGCTCGTTGGTCTAGGCGTATGATTCTCGCTTAGGGTGCGAGAGGTCCCGGGTTCAAATCCCGGACGAGCCCCCTTAAAATCACAGGCTCTTACCTTCATGGAATTCTTTGGTAAGACACATTCCTTCTGGTTTATTGTAAATGTGTTGGGTGCCAAACCATTCAATGTGATCTGTGACACCAATTTGTCTTTCTAAAATAACGTTTTTGATTTTGTGAAGGAGTCACTCTCATGACTCATTGAGTGATGCCATTGACTGCACAGTCCCTGCCACGCAATCTGTATATGTCACATTTTGAGATTGCCTTGGAAACCTTACTGGGCAGGTACTAAAAAAATACCTGTAACCAGGTACTATCACCTAATGGAAACTTTAAAGATCGAGCTGAGTCAAGTTAAGCCAAGCTAGGTAGGTGCAAGTGGAAAAGGGCTATTAGAGATCACAAAGTCTGATCGAAATTGAGGCCATTCAATTTCGGTGTAAAGACGTTAAACTACATATGTGAAGGTCTCATAATGGTTTAACCTCTGCTGATAATTACCCACACCTTTTTTCCACCCCTTGGCTCATGTGATGTGTTTCATAGTTGGTCAACGACCCTGGTAAAGACAACCCGCTCTGGGTTTTAAATACCTGGGACTCTCCAACGTTTAGTTTTAGATCTAACGAAGGTTCTCAGAGGAGAGGTGAAAGGTCTTCAAGGCACTTAGAGAATTCCAGCTGCTTTCTTTCAAAACTCATCAGACTACCATGACGTGGATGACTGGGAACCCTTTTTTCTCATTTACTGTGTGCAGTCCCTCTGGAGTCATCCCTGTTGGAGCTTGTCAGTAGCAAAGTCCTGAAGGTACAAAAATGAATACTGAAGAGAGCTTAACACCATTCCTGCTTGAATTTGAAGGCCGATTTAAATCTATCCTTTCAGAGTTGCAGACTTGAACGCAGGCCTCCTGTGGCTCGTTGGTCTAGGCGTATGATTCTCGCTTAGGGTGCGAGAGGTCCCGGGTTCAAATCCCGGACGAGCCCCCTTAAAATCACAATCTCTTAGCTTCATGGAATTCTTTGCTAAGACACATTCCTTCTGGGGCATTGTAAATGTGTTGTGTGCCAAACCTTTCAATGTGATGTGTGACACCAATTTGTCTTTCTAAAATAATGTTTTTGATTTTGTGAAGGAGTCACTCTCATGACTCATTGAGTGATGCCATTGACTGCACAGTCCCTGCCACGCAATCTGTATATGTCACATTTTGAGATTGCCTTGGAAACCTTACTGGGCAGGTACTAAAAAATACCTGTAACCAGGTACTATCACCTAATGGAAACTTTAAAGATCGAGCTGAGTCAAGTTAAGCCAAGCTAGGTAGGTGCAAGTGGAAAAGGGCTATTAGAGATCACAAAGTCTGATCGAAATTGAGGCCATTCAATTTCGGTGTAAAGACGTTAAACTACATAAGATAAGATAAGATAACCTTTATTAGTCCCACACGTGGGAAATTTGTTTTGTCACAGCAGGAAGTGGACAGTGCAAAAGTTATGAGGCAAAAATTAGAATACAATAAGAATAAATACAGTACACAACTGTACAGAATAGAATAAAATAAAATACTATATACAGTAGAATAAAATAAAATAAATATACAATAAGATAAAAATAGAATACAAATACAAATACTATATACAACTGAGTAAAAATACAACGATGACAGAAAGGATTATTGCACTTAGTATTATTGCATATGTATGGATGTGTGTGCTTGATCAGTTAAAGTCTTTATTATGGAGTCTGACAGCAGTGGGGAGGAAAGACCTGCGAAATCTCTCCGTCCCACACCGTGGGTGCCGCAGTCTCCCACTGAAGGAGCTGCTCAGTGCTGTCACAGTCTGCTGCATGGGGTGGGAGACGTTGTCCATCAGGGATGACAGCTTAGCCACCGTTCTCCTGTCACTCACCACCTCCACTGGGTCCAGAGGGCATCCTAGAACAGAGCTGGCCCTTCGGATCACCCTGTTCAGTCTCTTCCTGTCCCCAGCAGAGATGCTGCCGCCCCAGCAGACCACGCCATAAAAGATAGCAGAAGCCACCACAGAGTCATAGAATTTCTTCAGGAGTGGGCCCTCCACTCCAAACGACCTGAGTCTCCGCAGCAGGTACAGCCTGCTCTGCCCTTTCCTGTAGAGGGCGTTTGAGTTATGAGTCCAGTCCAGTCTATTGTTCAGATGAACACCAAGGTACCTGTAGCTGTCCACAGCCTCAATGTCCATACCTTGGATGTTCAGTGGTTGCAGTGGAGAATGCTTGTGCCTGCGGAAGTCTACCACCAGTTCCTTGGTTTTACTGGCGTTGATCTGGAGGTAGTTCAGCTGGCACCAGTCCACAAAGTCTTGGGTCAGACCTCTGTACTCCTTGTCGTCCCCATCAGTGATGAGGCCGACTATTGCAGAGTCATCAGAGAACTTCTGCAGGAAGCACTGGGTGGAGTTGTGGGAGAAGTCTGCAGTGTAGATGGTGAAGAGGAACTGAGCCAGAACCGTTCCCTGTGGGGCCCCCGTACTGCAGACGACCCTGTCCGACACACAGCCCTGAGTCCTCACATACTGTGGTCGGTCGGTGAGGTAGTCCAGGATCCAGGTATTGAGGTGATGGTCCACTCCAGAGTTCACCAGCTTGTCCTTTAGAACCGAGGGAAGAATGGTGTTGAAGGCACTGGAGAAATCAAAGAACATGATTCTCACAGTGCTTCCAGCGGTCTCCAGGTGAGCGAGGGAACGATGTAGGAGGTGAATGACGGCATCATCCGCTCCAATGCCAGGCTGGTAGGCAAACTGAAGTGGGTCCAGTGATGAGCTTATTAGGCGCCGAAGCTGAGCCAGGACCAACCGCTCCAGGGTCTTCATCAGGTGGGATGTCAGAGCCACCGGCCTGTAGCTGTTGAGGTCCTTGGGGCGTGAAGTCTTTGGCACTGGTACAACACAGGAGGTTTTCCAGAACTGTGGAACTCTTCCCAACCTCAGGCTCAGGTTGAAGAGGTGCTCCATCACCCCACACAGTTGGTCCGCGCAGGACCTGACGACCCTCGAGCTGATGCCATCTGGACCCGCTGCCTTCTTGCCATTAATCCTCCTCAGTTCCCTCCTAACCTGGGTGGCTGAGAGAGACAGGCTGGAGCCTTGTGTTGAGTGTGTATTGGATGCTGTTGTTGGGGGTGGGGGGGAGTGAGCAGGGTGAATAGAGGAGGTGTGAAGTGTCTGAGGTGGAACAGCAGCAGTGGGGGTGGGTGAGTCTGCAGCCGATGTTGCAGACTGCCTCATGGCTGAGTCAAATCTGTTGAAGAAATGATTCAGTTCATTTGCCCATCTCACATCCCTCCCAGGCAGAGAGTTCTGCTGTTTGTGGCCCGAGATGGTTCTGAGGCCTCTCCAGACTTCACCAACGTTGTTTTGTTGAAGCTGGTTCTCCATCTTCTGCCTGTAGCTCTCCTTCCCATTCCTTATCAGTCCCCTCAGCTCTCTCTGCACCCTTTTCAACTCCTCTTTGTCTCTGGATTTGAAGGCCCTCCTCTTCTGCTTGAGGACGGTTTTAATTTCTGGGGTAATCCAAGGTTTGTTGTTGGAGAAACACCGTACAGTCCTGGTAGGTACAGTGTTATCCACACAGAAGTTTATATAGTCAGTAATGCATGTAGTAAGGCTGTCGATGTCCTCACCGTGGTCATCACAAATCACCTCCCACACAGTCGACTCAAAACAATCCTTAAGAGCCTCCTCGCTCTCCTCTGACCATCTCTGTACAGTGCGGGTGGCTGGTGGCTCCCTGCGCACTAAGGGCTCATACACAGGGACAAGGTGCACCAGGTTGTGATCAGATCTGCCCAGGGGAGGGAGAGGTGATGAACTGTATGCCTCTCCTGCATTGGCATACAGTAAGTCCAGTGTTTTATTGACTCTGGTTGGGCAGGTCACATACTGGGTGAAGGTGGGCAGTGTGGAGTCCAGTGAGGCATGATTGAAGTCCCCTGATATTATGTGAAGATCTCATAATGGTTTCACCTGAAACCTCTGCTGATAATTACCCACGCCTTTTTTCCACCCCTTGGCTCATGTGATGTGTTTCATAGTTGGTCAACGACCCTGGTAAAGACAACCCGCTCTGGGTTTTAAATACCTGGGACTCTCCAACGTTTAGTTTTAGATCTAACGAAGGTTCTCAGAGGAGAGGTGAAAGGTCTTCAATGCACTTAGAGAATTCCAGCTGCTTTCTTTCAAAGTTCATCAGACTACCATGACTTGGATGATTGGGAACCCTTTTTTCTCATTCACTGTGTGCAGTCCCTCTGGAGTCATCCCTGTTGGAACTTGTCAGTAGCAAAGGCCTGAAGGTACAAAAATGAATACTGAAGAGAGCTTAAAAACATTCCTGCTTGAATTTGAAGGCCGATTTAAGTCTATCCTTTCAGAGTTGCAGACTTAAACGCAGGCTTCCTGTGGCTCGTTGGTCTAGGCGTATGATTCTCGCTTTGGGTGCGAGAGGTCCCGGGTTCAAATCCCGGACGAGCCCCCTTAAAATAGCAGGCTCTTAGCTTCATGGAATTCTTTGGTAAGACACATTCCTTCTGGGGCATTGTAAATGTGTTGGGTACCAAACCTTTCAATCAATCTTTATTTATAAAGCACTTTTCATACAGAAAAAATGTAGCACAAAGTGCTTTACATAGTTAAAAGCAGCCCACCCCACCCTCCAACTCACTCCCCACACTCTCAATACACATATATCCCCCCCCCCACACACACACACACACACATACACACACGCGCACACTTAAAGAGTAAAAATTGGGCTGGGCTCGCATGAGCCAAGTGAGGAAACATTATAACAGAGAGCCGTCTGCACCGGGAGCCGGTCACAGACCGCAGCCTCCGGGCTGGGCACACAGCGGGAGGGAGGCAAAGGAGCCCCCCAACCAGGCTGAGAGGACCCCAGAGACCCAGCAGCCACGGTCAATAACAGCCCCGGTGCAGAGAGCGCCCTCCGAGGAAACACTGGAGATATGACGCAATACGATGTATACAGGGTAAAATGATAAAATAAATAAGAACAGGATACAATATAAATATAAATAGAGTAAGAAGATTAAAAAATGAATAAGAATAAAATCAAAAAATATTAGGTAAATCCTAAATTAATAATAGAATAACAGGATAGAATAAGCATAAAATAAATAAACGCTAAGTAAAAGCTAAATTAAAAAGGTGGGTCTTGAGCCTGTTCTTAAAAACATGTACGTTCTCTGCGGCCCTGAGCTCCTCCGGCAGGCTGTTCCACAGACGAGGACCATACCACTGAAAAGCTGCCTCTCCGTGAGTATGTGTCCTGACTTTAGGGACAATCAAAAGGCCAGTACCAGAGGACCTCAGGGTCCGCGAGGGTTCGTATGGTAAAAGCAGATCTGAGAGATAAGAAGGCCCAAGACCATTAAGACATTTAAAAACCAATAAAAGAACTTTAAAATCGATCCTGAAACACACGGGGAGCCAGTGCAGCGATTCTAAAACCGGTGTAATGTGGGCCCGCCCTCTGGTCTTCGTCAGCACACGAGCTGCCGAGTTTTGCAAGAGTTGTAAAGGTGAAATATTCTTCTTAGGAAGACCAGAGAGCAGGGCATTACAGTAATCAATGCGACTGGTAATAAAAGCATGCATCAGCATCTCCGTGTTGGCCCGAGAGAGAATAGGGCGACTCTGGCTATATTTTTTAGATGATAAAATCCAATTTTGGTTACATGTTTAACATGTGGGATAAAACCAAGCTCAGAGTCAAAAATAACACCCAGGTTTTGCACTTGTAGCGAAGGACATAGTGAAAATGCCTCTAATTTAGACAAGAGTTTCTCTCTCTGAGCCTCAGGACCGACAATTAAAACTTCAGTTTTGTCCTGGTTAAGCTGTAAAAAGTTTTCTGCCATCCAAGATCTTATATCCAAGACACAGTTAAAAAGGGCATCCATTGGTCTGGTGTCATCAGGAGACACGGAGATGTACAGCTGCGTGTCATCAGCGTAACTGTGGACGTTCACTCCATGCCTCCTGATGACACTGCCGAGAGGCAACATATACAAATTAAAAAGTACAGGGCCTAGAACCGACCCTTGAGGCACACCACATGTCATTTTATGGATCTTAGAGGAGCATGTATCCATACTCACCATAAAAGATCTGTCAGAGAGATAGGAAGTGAACCAGTTGTGTACAGCACCAGAGAGGCCCACCATGTGTTTTAGTCTGTTTAAAAGAATAGCGTGGTCTACTGTATCAAAGGCTGCGCTTAGATCCAGTAGCACCAGGACTGAGAGCTTTTGGGCGTCCCAGTTACATCTAAGATCATTTAAAACCTTTAGGAGAGCCGTCTCTGTGCTGTGGTTCACCCTAAATCCAGACTGGAATATCTCCAGGATCTGTCTATCATTGAGAAAATCAGTAATCTGAGTAAAAACAAGTTTTTCTAAGACTTTACTTAAAAATGGTGAGTTGGATACAGGTCTGTAGTTATTAAAATCATTACAATCCAAATTGCTCTTCTTCAGAAGGAGCCTCACCACCGCCGTTTTAAAGGCAGCAGGGAAGACACCCAACTGAAGAGAGCAATTCATCATGTATAAAAGCTCAGCCTCAAAAAATCCATAAAGTGTTTTAAAGAGTGAAGAAGGAATTGGATCTAAAAGACATGTGGTGGGTCTCACTGTGGAGAAAACCTTCTGAAAGTTCTCAGCATTAACCAGGACAAAGCTGTCCAGTGTCTCCTCAGGTACAATCGAGCCCTCAGATGTGTTTACAATCATATCGCGATTAGATAAAATATCAGATCTGATGGCGCTGATCTTTCCCCTGAAGTGGTCTGCAAACTGCTCACAGAGCGAGTCTGTGGGGGTTCTTTGGGAGCTTTTAAAATCAGGGTTAAATAAATGATCTATGGTGGAAAAGAGGACCTTGGGATTATTTTTGTTAATACTGATTATTTTGGCGAAGTATGAATTTCTTGACTTCCTTAATGTATTATTGTACATTTTAAGTTGCTCGGAAAATATTTGATGGTTGATATTATTTTTATTTTTCCTCCATCTCCTTTCTGCTGCCCTGCAATTTCTTTTGAGAGGACACACTCTGGACCTGGTCATCACCCATGGGCTGTCCACCAGCGTGTGTCCTCTGTTGTGAGTCGGCTGCGTGACGTGCTGGATAAAATCCAAACAGTGAAGAATGTTTAAGAATTCTTTTGTTGCAGGGTCAGAAGGATTATCTATGTGCAGGTTAAAATCACCGGTTAAAATTATCATATTATATTTTGAATGTATGTTTGTTAAAAATTCTGAGAATACCTTGATAAAAGCAGCGCTGTCTTTAGGTGGTCTATAAATTGTGACAGATAAAACTGGAGGGCTGCTGAAAACAATAGCATGGAATTCAAAAGTGGTAAAATGATCAAATAAAATTTGTTTGGTGGTGAGTGTGTTGTTGGCTAAAGATGCAGTCCCACCACCTCTCTCACCACTTCTAATAGAAAAAGAGAAATTAAAATTTGGTGGGGAGGCCTCAGTGAGAACAACTGGTGCATCCGAGCCCAGCCATGTTTCAGTTAAAAATAAACAGTCAAGTTTATTATCTAAAATTAAATCATTAATAATAAAAGACTTGTTCGACAGAGAGCGTACATTTAAAAGTGCCATACTGATTGAGACTGGTGGATTATTGACAATAGAGTTGAATGGATGTTGATATTTTTGAAGAGGCCGGAGGTTATTAATGTTTTTGGAGTTACTGGATTTATGATAATTCTGTTGCTCTCTGTTTGTGATTATGACGGGTATTGTGTTGACTGTGGGAGAGAAAGGTCCTAGTCCAGAGTTTTGTGTATTACTGTTAAAAGTGGAACAAATATAGGAGCTGGGACCAGGGGAACATCAGTCAGTGGCAGACAGTGGCGATGTGCGGGAGTGCTGTACGCCAAATGCCAAATTGGCGGACAGCAAACGGCGTCCCCAGGCGTTGAGGTGGAGCCCGTCTGCCCCAAAAAGATGCCTCCTCTCCCAGAAGGCATCAAAGTTGTTAATAAAACCCACGTCGTGGGAGACACAGGCAGAGGAAAGCCAGGTGTTAAGGCTGAGCAGCCGGCTGAAACGGCCTATCCCTCTGCCACAGGTGGGGGTGGGCCCAGAGATAAAAGCACTCACCTGCAACTGACCAAGAAGGCTGAAGAGTTCGAGGAAGTCCAACTTCAGCAGCTCAGATTGCTGTTTGGGGATATCATTGGTGCCGATGTGGATGATGAGCCGGTTAACCTGTGGGTGGGATGCCAGAATGTTGGGAATTCTGTCCACTATGTCAACAACAGTGGCTCCCGGGAACGACAGCGTGAGCGCCCCCCTCATCCGCACGTTCCTGACGATGGAATCCCCGAGGACCAGCGTGGAGAGAGGAGGTGCCACCGAGGGCTGTTGGCCATCTGAGACGCCCGCGCCGCGACACCGGGGGTGTTCAGATGGAGATGCGCCAGCCGGACTGCGTGAGTGACTCCCAGGTAGCCGCGCCGTGGGTCCTCTTCTCCGAGGAGCCGGGGTAAAGCACAGCTCTCCGCGGTGAGTTTGCACCACAGCGTCGGGTTGCCCGCCGCGGCTCCGGGGGCGTAGTGGTGGAGATGGCGCAGACCTCAGCGACACAGCGGGATGGCGAGGGCTAGCGGTCAGAGGAGGAAAGTCCACAGGATCCAGGACATTGAATTTATTCTCCAATACTACCGCACCGGAGGGGTGAGGGTGCGAGAGACGGATCCTCCTGCCCCCTCTGCAGCCACCACGCGTCTCAACCATGGTCCATGGCGCTGGTTGGAGTGGAGTGGAGCTGACCAGAGCCTTGGGTCTGGCCCCTAGCTGAAACCAGGAGTTCTCGTCCTTGGCAGAAGCACCAGCGACGCAAGTTGAGAGCCTGTGTTGACTGTTGGGGGGATCTTGGGACACAGCAGCTGGATGGTGCACTGTGTCGGCTAGCTCAGCGCTAGTAGCGGTGGTTTGAGCTTTGCCAAGGAGGATCGTGTCAAGTTCGCATTCAGCCCCCTGGATTTGGTATAGCGTGGATATCCTTTGCTCCAGCTTGATCACTTGTTGACTCAGGTTGATGCAGCTTTCACAGCTGGATGTTGAGGTAAGTGGTGCCATTCCGGAATCTCGTACCGGTGACAGCATCAAAAACAAAAACAGACACTGCCACTTTAGCTTACGTTAGCTAAAAAGTCAGTCGTGACGCAGCAAGAAAAGAGTTTTCAGATCAATATCCAGCAAATGCAAAACCAAGCTTTCGTCAGCCTTGATAACTTTTAGCCGAGCAAAATATCACAGATCCGCACGGAGGTTACGGTGGAAGTCTACCTCCTCTTCATGTCACTTCATGTGACATGTGAAATGGCTTCCCAATGATCAGTGTGGGTCATCCTTCACCACTGCAGGTCAGCTTAAAAGACACAAACGAGTCCACACAGGAGAGAAACCATACAAGTGATGTGTGACACCAATTTGTCTTTCTAAAATAACATTTTTGATTTTGTGAAAGAGTCACATGACTCATTGAGTGATGCCATTGACTGCACAGTCCCTGCCACGCAATCTGTATATGTCACATTTTGAGATTGCCTTGGAAACCTTACTGGGCAGGTACTAAAAAAATACCTGTAACCAGGTACTATCACCTAATGGAAACTTTAAAGATCGAGCTGAGTCAAGTTAAGCAGAGCTAGGTAGGTGCAAGTGGAAAAGGGCTATTAGAGATCACAAAGTCTGATCGAAATTGAGGCCATTCAATTTCGTTGTAAAGACGTTAAACTACATATGTGAAGGTCTCATAATGGTTTCACCTGAAACCTCTGCTGATAATTACCCACGCCTTTTTTCCACCCCTTGGCTCATGTGATGTGTTTCATAGTTGGTCAACGACCCTGGTAAAGACAACCCGCTCTGGGTTTTAAATACCTGGGACTCTCCAACGTTTAGTTTTAGATCTAACGAAGGTTCTCATAGGAGAGGTGAAAGGTCTTCAAGGCACTTAGAGAATTCCAGCTGCTTTCTTTCAAAACTCATCAGACTACCATGACGTGGATTACTGGGAACCCTTTTTTGTCATTCACTGTGTGCAGTCCCTCTGGAGTCATCCCTGTTGGAGCTTGTCAGTAGCAAAGGCCTGAAGGTACAAAAATGAATACTGAAGAGAGCTTAAAAACATTCCTGCTTGAATTTGAAGGCCGATTTAAGTCTATTCTTTCAGAGTTGCAGACTTAAACGCAGGCTACCTGTGGCTCGTTGGTCTAGGCGTATGATTCTCGCTTAGGGTGCGAGAGGTCCCGGGTTCAAATCCCGGACGAGCCCCCTTAAAATCACAGGCTCTTACCTTCATGGAATTCTTTGGTAAGACACATTCCTTCTGGTTTATTGTAAATGTGTTGGGTGCCAAACCATTCAATGTGATCTGTGACACCAATTTGTCTTTCTAAAATAACGTTTTTGATTTTGTGAAGGAGTCACTCTCATGACTCATTGAGTGATGCCATTGACTGCACAGTCCCTGCCACGCAATCTGTATATGTCACATTTTGAGATTGCCTTGGAAACCTTACTGGGCAGGTACTAAAAAAATACCTGTAACCAGGTACTATCACCTAATGGAAACTTTAAAGATCGAGCTGAGTCAAGTTAAGCCAAGCTAGGTAGGTGCAAGTGGAAAAGGGCTATTAGAGATCACAAAGTCTGATCGAAATTGAGGCCATTCAATTTCGGTGTAAAGACGTTAAACTACATATGTGAAGGTCTCATAATGGTTTAACCTCTGCTGATAATTACCCACACCTTTTTTCCACCCCTTGGCTCATGTGATGTGTTTCATAGTTGGTCAACGACCCTGGTAAAGACAACCCGCTCTGGGTTTTAAATACCTGGGACTCTCCAACGTTTAGTTTTAGATCTAACGAAGGTTCTCAGAGGAGAGGTGAAAGGTCTTCAAGGCACTTAGAGAATTCCAGCTGCTTTCTTTCAAAACTCATCAGACTACCATGACGTGGATGACTGGGAACCCTTTTTTCTCATTTACTGTGTGCAGTCCCTCTGGAGTCATCCCTGTTGGAGCTTGTCAGTAGCAAAGTCCTGAAGGTACAAAAATGAATACTGAAGAGAGCTTAACACCATTCCTGCTTGAATTTGAAGGCCGATTTAAATCTATCCTTTCAGAGTTGCAGACTTGAACGCAGGCCTCCTGTGGCTCGTTGGTCTAGGCGTATGATTCTCGCTTAGGGTGCGAGAGGTCCCGGGTTCAAATCCCGGACGAGCCCCCTTAAAATCACAATCTCTTACCTTCATGGAATTCTTTGCTAAGACACATTCCTTCTGGGGCATTGTAAATGTGTTGTGTGCCAAACCTTTCAATGTGATGTGTGACACCAATTTGTCTTTCTAAAATAATGTTTTTGATTTTGTGAAGGAGTCACTCTCATGACTCATTGAGTGATGCCATTGACTGCACAGTCCCTGCCACGCAATCTGTATATGTCACATTTTGAGATTGCCTTGGAAACCTTACAGGGCAGGTACTAAAAAATACCTGTAACCAGGTACTATCACCTAATGGAAACTTTAAAGATCGAGCTGAGTCAAGTTAAGCCAAGCTAGGTAGGTGCAAGTGGAAAAGGGCTATTAGAGATCACAAAGTCTGATCGAAATTGAGGCCATTCAATTTCGGTGTAAAGACGTTAAACTACATAAGATAAGATAAGATAACCTTTATTAGTCCCACACGTGGGAAATTTGTTTTGTCACAGCAGGAAGTGGACAGTGCAAAAGTTATGAGGCAAAAATTAGAATACAATAAGAATAAATACAGTACACAACTGTACAGAATAGAATAAAATAAAATACTATATACAGTAGAATAAAATAAAATAAATATACAATAAGATAAAAATAGAATACAAATACAAATACTATATACAACTGAGTAAAAATACAACGATGACAGAAAGGATTATTGCACTTAGTATTATTGCATATGTATGGATGTGTGTGCTTGATCAGTTAAAGTCTTTATTATGGAGTCTGACAGCAGTGGGGAGGAAAGACCTGCGAAATCTCTCCGTCCCACACCGTGGGTGCCGCAGTCTCCCACTGAAGGAGCTGCTCAGTGCTGTCACAGTCTGCTGCATGGGGTGGGAGACGTTGTCCATCAGGGATGACAGCTTAGCCACCGTTCTCCTGTCACTCACCACCTCCACTGGGTCCAGAGGGCATCCTAGAACAGAGCTGGCCCTTCGGATCACCCTGTTCAGTCTCTTCCTGTCCCCAGCAGAGATGCTGCCGCCCCAGCAGACCACGCCATAAAAGATAGCAGAAGCCACCACAGAGTCATAGAATTTCTTCAGGAGTGGGCCCTCCACTCCAAACGACCTGAGTCTCCGCAGCAGGTACAGCCTGCTCTGCCCTTTCCTGTAGAGGGCGTTTGAGTTATGAGTCCAGTCCAGTCTATTGTTCAGATGAACACCAAGGTACCTGTAGCTGTCCACAGCCTCAATGTCCATACCTTGGATGTTCAGTGGTTGCAGTGGAGAATGCTTGTGCCTGCGGAAGTCTACCACCAGTTCCTTGGTTTTACTGGCGTTGATCTGGAGGTAGTTCAGCTGGCACCAGTCCACAAAGTCTTGGGTCAGACCTCTGTACTCCTTGTCGTCCCCATCAGTGATGAGGCCGACTATTGCAGAGTCATCAGAGAACTTCTGCAGGAAGCACTGGGTGGAGTTGTGGGAGAAGTCTGCAGTGTAGATGGTGAAGAGGAACTGAGCCAGAACCGTTCCCTGTGGGGCCCCCGTACTGCAGACGACCCTGTCCGACACACAGCCCTGAGTCCTCACATACTGTGGTCGGTCGGTGAGGTAGTCCAGGATCCAGGTATTGAGGTGATGGTCCACTCCAGAGTTCACCAGCTTGTCCTTTAGAACCGAGGGAAGAATGGTGTTGAAGGCACTGGAGAAATCAAAGAACATGATTCTCACAGTGCTTCCAGCGGTCTCCAGGTGAGCGAGGGAACGATGTAGGAGGTGAATGACGGCATCATCCGCTCCAATGCCAGGCTGGTAGGCAAACTGAAGTGGGTCCAGTGATGAGCTTATTAGGCGCCGAAGCTGAGCCAGGACCAACCGCTCCAGGGTCTTCATCAGGTGGGATGTCAGAGCCACCGGCCTGTAGCTGTTGAGGTCCTTGGGGCGTGAAGTCTTTGGCACTGGTACAACACAGGAGGTTTTCCAGAGCTGTGGAACTCTTCCCAACCTCAGGCTCAGGTTGAAGAGGTGCTCCATCACCCCACACAGTTGGTCCGCGCAGGACCTGACGACCCTCGAGCTGATGCCATCTGGACCCGCTGCCTTCTTGCCATTAATCCTCCTCAGTTCCCTCCTAACCTGGGTGGCTGAGAGAGACAGGCTGGAGCCTTGTGTTGAGTGTGTATTGGATGCTGTTGTTGGGGGTGGGGGGGAGTGAGCAGGGTGAATAGAGGAGGTGTGAAGTGTCTGAGGTGGAACAGCAGCAGTGGGGGTGGGTGAGTCTGCAGCCGATGTTGCAGACTGCCTCATGGCTGAGTCAAATCTGTTGAAGAAATGATTCAGTTCATTTGCCCATCTCACATCCCTCCCAGGCAGAGAGTTCTGCTGTTTGTGGCCCGAGATGGTTCTGAGGCCTCTCCAGACTTCACCAACGTTGTTTTGTTGAAGCTGGTTCTCCATCTTCTGCCTGTAGCTCTCCTTCCCATTCCTTATCAGTCCCCTCAGCTCTCTCTGCACCCTTTTCAACTCCTCTTTGTCTCTGGATTTGAAGGCCCTCCTCTTCTGCTTGAGGACGGTTTTAATTTCTGGGGTAATCCAAGGTTTGTTGTTGGAGAAACACCGTACAGTCCTGGTAGGTACAGTGTTATCCACACAGAAGTTTATATAGTCAGTAATGCATGTAGTAAGGCTGTCGATGTCCTCACCGTGGTCATCACAAATCACCTCCCACACAGTCGACTCAAAACAATCCTTAAGAGCCTCCTCGCTCTCCTCTGACCATCTCTGTACAGTGCGGGTGGCTGGTGGCTCCCTGCGCACTAAGGGCTCATACACAGGGACAAGGTGCACCAGGTTGTGATCAGATCTGCCCAGGGGAGGGAGAGGTGATGAACTGTATGCCTCTCCTGCATTGGCATACAGTAAGTCCAGTGTTTTATTGACTCTGGTTGGGCAGGTCACATACTGGGTGAAGGTGGGCAGTGTGGAGTCCAGTGAGGCATGATTGAAGTCCCCTGATATTATGTGAAGATCTCATAATGGTTTCACCTGAAACCTCTGCTGATAATTACCCACGCCTTTTTTCCACCCCTTGGCTCATGTGATGTGTTTCATAGTTGGTCAACGACCCTGGTAAAGACAACCCGCTCTGGGTTTTAAATACCTGGGACTCTCCAACGTTTAGTTTTAGATCTAACGAAGGTTCTCAGAGGAGAGGTGAAAGGTCTTCAATGCACTTAGAGAATTCCAGCTGCTTTCTTTCAAAGCTCATCAGACTACCATGACTTGGATGATTGGGAACCCTTTTTTCTCATTCACTGTGTGCAGTCCCTCTGGAGTCATCCCTGTTGGAACTTGTCAGTAGCAAAGGCCTGAAGGTACAAAAATGAATACTGAAGAGAGCTTAAAAACATTCCTGCTTGAATTTGAAGGCCGATTTAAGTCTATCCTTTCAGAGTTGCAGACTTAAACGCAGGCTTCCTGTGGCTCGTTGGTCTAGGCGTATGATTCTCGCTTTGGGTGCGAGAGGTCCCGGGTTCAAATCCCGGACGAGCCCCCTTAAAATCACAGGCTCTTAGCTTCATGGAATTCTTTGGTAAGACACATTCCTTCTGGGGCATTGTAAATGTGTTGGGTGCCAAACCTTTCAATGTGATGTGTGACACCAATTTGTCTTTCTAAAATAACGTTTTTGATTTTGTGAAAGAGTCACTCTCATGACTCATTGAGTGATGCCATTGACTGCACAGTCCCTGGCACGCAATCTGTATATGTCACATTTTGAGATTGCCTTGGAAACCTTACTGGGCAGGTACTAAAAAAATACCTGTAACCAGGTACTATCACCTAATGGAAACTTTAAAGATCGAGCTGAGTCAAGTTAAGCCAAGCTAGGTAGGTGCAAGTGGAAAAGGGCTATTAGAGATCACAAAGTCTGATCGAAATTGAGGCCATTCAATTTCGGTGTAAAGACGTTAAACTACATATGTGAAGGTCTCATAATGGTTTGACCTCTGCTGATAATTACCCACACCTTTTTTCCACCCCTTGGCTCATGTGATGTGTTTCATAGTTGGTCAACGACCCTGGTAAAGACAACCCCCTCTGGGGTTTAAATACCTGGGACTCTCCAACGTTTAGTTTTAGATCTAACGAAGGTTCTCAGAGGAGAGGTGAAAGGTCTTCAAGGCACTTAGAGAATTCCAGCTGCTTTCTTTCAAAGCTCATCAGACTACCATGACGTGGATGACTGGGAACCCTTTTTTCTCATTCATTGTGTGCAGTCCCTCTGGAGTCATCCCTGTTGGAGCTTGTCAGTAGCAAAGGCCTGAAGGTACAAAAATGAATACTGAAGAGAGCTTAAAAACATTCCTGCTTGAATTTGAAGGCTGATTTAAGTCTATCCTTTCAGAGTTGCAGACTTAAACGCAGGCTTCCTGTGGCTCGTTGGTCTAGGCGTATGATTCTCACTTTGGGTGCGAGAGGTCCCGGGTTCAAATCCCGGACGAGCCCCCTTAAAATCACAAGCTCTTACCTTCATAGAATTCTTCGGTAAGACACATTCCTTCTGGGGCATTGTAAATGTGTTGTGTGCCAAACCTTTCAATGTTATGTGTGACACCAATTTGTCTTTCTAAAATAACGTTTTTGATTTTGTGAAGGAGTCACTCTCATGACCCATTGAGTGATGCCATTGACTGCACAGTCCCTGCCACGCAATCTGTATATGTCACATTTTGAGATTGCCTTGGAAACCTTACTGGGCAGGTACTAAAATATACCTGTTACCAGGTACTATCACCTAATGGAAACTTTAAAGATCGGGCTGAGTCAAGTTAAGCCAAGCTAGGTAGGTACAAGTGGAAAAGGGCTATTAGAGATCACAAAGTCTGATCGAAATTGAGGCCATTCAATTTCGGTGTAAAGACGTTAAACTACATATGTGAAGGTCTCATAATGGTTTCACCTGAAACCTCTGCTGATAATCACCCACGCCTTTTTTCCACCCCTTGGCTCATGTGATGTGTTTCATAGTTGGTCAACGACCCTGGTAAAGACAACCCCCTCTGGGGTTTAAATACCTGGGACTCTCCAACGTTTAGTTTTAGATCTAACGAAGGTTCTCAGAGGAGAGGTGAAAGGTCTTCAAGGCACTTAGAGAATTCCAGCTGCTTTCTTTCAAAGCTCATCAGACTACCATGACGTGGATGACTGGGAACCCTTTTTTCTCATTCACTGTGTGCAGTCCCTCTGGAGTCATCCCTGTTGGAGCTTGTCAGTAGCAAATGCCTGAAGGTACAAAAATGAATACTGAAGAGAGCTTAAAAACATTCCTGCTTGAATTTGAAGGCCGATTTAAGTCTATCCTTTCAGAGTTGCAGACTTAAACGCAGGCTTCCTATGGCTCGTTGGTCTAGGCGTATGATTCTCGCTTTGGGTGCGAGAGGTCCCGGGTTCAAATCCCGGACGAGCCCCCTTAAAATCACAAGCTCTTACCTTCATGGAATTCTTTGGTAAGACACATTCCTTCTGGGGCATTGTAAAAGTGTTGTGTGCCAAACCTTTCAATGTTATGTGTGACACCAATTTGTCTTTCTAAAATAACGTTTTTGATTTTGTGAAGGAGTCACTCTCATGACCCATTGAGTGATGCCATTGACTGCACAGTCCCTGCCATGCAATCTGTATATGTCACATTTTGAGATTGCCTTGGAAACCTTACTGGGCAGGTACTAAAATATACCTGTTACCAGGTACTATCACCTAATGGAAACTTTAAAGATCGGGCTGAGTCAAGTTAAGCCAAGCTAGGTAGGTGCAAGTGGAAAAGGGCTATTAGAGATCACAAAGTCTGATCGAAATTGAGGCCATTCAATTTCGGTGTAAAGACGTTAAACTACATATGTGAAGGTCTCATAATGGTTTGACCTCTGCTGATAATTACCCACACCTTTTTTCCACCCCTTGGCTCATGTGATGTGTTTCATAGTTGGTCAACGACCCTGGTAAAGACAACCCGCTCTGGGTTTTAAATACCTGGGACTCTCCAACGTTTAGTTTTAGATCTAACGAAGGTTCTCAGAGGAGAGGTGAAAGGTCTTCAATGCACTTAGAGAATTCCAGCTGCTTTCTTTCAAAGCTCATCAGACTACCATGACGTGGATGACTGGGAACCCTTTTTTCTCATTTACTGTGTGCAGTCCCTCTGGAGTCATCCCTGTTGGAGCTTGTCAGTAGCAAAGTCCTGAAAGTACAAAAATGAATACTGAAGAGAGCTTAAAAACATTCCTGCTTGAATTTGAAGGCCGATTTAAGTCTATCCTTTCAGAGTTGCAGACTTAAACGCAGGCTTCCTGTGGCTCGTTGGTCTAGGCGTATGATTCTCGCTTTGGGTGCGAGAGGTCCCGGGTTCAAATCCCGGACGAGCCCCCTTAAAATCACAGGCTCTTAGCTTCATGGAATTCTTTGGTAAGACATATTCCTTCTGGGGCATTGTAAATGTGTTGGGTGCCAAACCATTCAATGTTATGTCTGACACCAATTTGTCTTTCTAAAATAACGTTTTTGATTTTGTGAAAGAGTCACTCTCATGACTCATTGAGTGATGCCATTGACTGCACAGTCCCTGCCACGCAATCTGTATATGTCACATTTTGAGATTGCCTTGGAAACCTTACTGGGCAGGTACTAAAAAAATACCTGTAACCAGGTACTATCACCTAATGGAAACTTTAAAGATCGAGCTGAGTCAAGTTAAGCCAAGCTAGGTAGGTGCAAGTGGAAAAGGGCTATTAGAGATCACAAAGTCTGATCGAAATTGAGGCCATTCAATTTCGGTGTAAAGACGTTAAACTACATATGTGAAGGTCTCATAATGGTTTGACCTCTGCTGATAATTACCCACACCTTTTTTCCACCCCTTGGCTCATGTGATGTGTTTCATAGTTGGTCAACGACCCTGGTAAAGACAACCCGCTCTGGGTTTTAAATACCTGGGACTCTCCAACGTTTAGTTTTAGATCTAACGAAGGTTCTCAGAGGAGAGGTGAAAGGTCTTCAAGGCACTTAGAGAATTCCAGCTGCTTTCTTTCAAAGCTCATCAGACTACCATGACGTGGATGACTGGGAACCCTTTTTTCTCATTCACTGTGTGCAGTCCCTCTGGAGTCATCCCTGTTGGAGCTTGTCAGTAGCAAAGGCCTGAAGGTACAAAAATGAATACTGAAGAGAACTTAACACCATTCCTGCTTGAATTTGAAGGCCGATATAAGTCTATCCTTTCAGAGTTGCAGACTTGAACGCAGGCCTCCTGTGGCTCGTTGGTCTAGGCATATGATTCTCGCTTAGGGTGCGAGAGGTCCCGGGTTCAAATCCCGGACGAGCCCCCTTAAAATCACAAGCTCTTACCTTCATGGAATTCTTTGGTAAGACACATTCCTTCTGGGGCATTGTAAATGTGTTGGGTACCAAACCTTTCAATCAATCTTTATTTATAAAGCACTTTTCATACAGAAAAAATGTAGCACAAAGTGCTTTACATAGTTAAAAGCAGCCCACCCCACCCTCCAACTCACTCCCCACACTCTCAATACACATATATCCCCCCCCCCACACACACACACACACACACACATACACACACGCGCACACTTAAAGAGTAAAAATTGGGCTGGGCTCGCATGAGCCAAGTGAGGAAACATTATAACAGAGAGCCGTCTGCACCGGGAGCCGGTCACAGACCGCAGCCTCCGGGCTGGGCACACAGCGGGAGGGAGGCAAAGGAGCCCCCCAACCAGGCTGAGAGGACCCCAGAGACCCAGCAGCCACGGTCAATAACAGCCCCGGTGCAGAGAGCGCCCTCCGAGGAAACACTGGAGATATGACGCAATACGATGTATACAGGGTAAAATGATAAAATAAATAAGAACAGGATACAATATAAATATAAATAGAGTAAGAAGATTAAAAAATGAATAAGAATAAAATCAAAAAATATTAGGTAAATCCTAAATTAATAATAGAATAACAGGATAGAATAAGCATAAAATAAATAAACGCTAAGTAAAAGCTAAATTAAAAAGGTGGGTCTTGAGCCTGTTCTTAAAAACATGTACGTTCTCTGCGGCCCTGAGCTCCTCCGGCAGGCTGTTCCACAGACGAGGACCATACCACTGAAAAGCTGCCTCTCCGTGAGTATGTGTCCTGACTTTAGGGACAATCAAAAGGCCAGTACCAGAGGACCTCAGGGTCCGCGAGGGTTCGTATGGTAAAAGCAGATCTGAGAGATAAGAAGGCCCAAGACCATTAAGACATTTAAAAACCAATAAAAGAACTTTAAAATCGATCCTGAAACACACGGGGAGCCAGTGCAGCGATTCTAAAACCGGTGTAATGTGGGCCCGCCCTCTGGTCTTCGTCAGCACACGAGCTGCCGAGTTTTGCAAGAGTTGTAAAGGTGAAATATTCTTCTTAGGAAGACCAGAGAGCAGGGCATTACAGTAATCAATGCGACTGGTAATAAAAGCATGCATCAGCATCTCCGTGTTGGCCCGAGAGAGAATAGGGCGACTCTGGCTATATTTTTTAGATGATAAAATCCAATTTTGGTTACATGTTTAACATGTGGGATAAAACCAAGCTCAGAGTCAAAAATAACACCCAGGTTTTGCACTTGTAGCGAAGGACATAGTGAAAATGCCTCTAATTTAGACAAGAGTTTCTCTCTCTGAGCCTCAGGACCGACAATTAAAACTTCAGTTTTGTCCTGGTTAAGCTGTAAAAAGTTTTCTGCCATCCAAGATCTTATATCCAAGACACAGTTAAAAAGGGCATCCATTGGTCTGGTGTCATCAGGAGACACGGAGATGTACAGCTGCGTGTCATCAGCGTAACTGTGGATGTTCACTCCATGCCTCCTGATGACACTGCCGAGAGGCAACATATACAAATTAAAAAGTACAGGGCCTAGAACCGACCCTTGAGGCACACCACATGTCATTTTATGGATCTTAGAGGAGCATGTATCCATACTCACCATAAAAGATCTGTCAGAGAGATAGGAAGTGAACCAGTTGTGTACAGCACCAGAGAGGCCCACCATGTGTTTTAGTCTGTTTAAAAGAATAGCGTGGTCTACTGTATCAAAGGCTGCGCTTAGATCCAGTAGCACCAGGACTGAGAGCTTTTGGGCGTCCCAGTTACATCTAAGATCATTTAAAACCTTTAGGAGAGCCGTCTCTGTGCTGTGGTTCACCCTAAATCCAGACTGGAATATCTCCAGGATCTGTCTATCATTGAGAAAATCAGTAATCTGAGTAAAAACAAGTTTTTCTAAGACTTTACTTAAAAATGGTGAGTTGGATACAGGTCTGTAGTTATTAAAATCATTACAATCCAAATTGCTCTTCTTCAGAAGGAGCCTCACCACCGCCGTTTTAAAGGCAGCAGGGAAGACACCCAACTGAAGAGAGCAATTCATCATGTATAAAAGCTCAGCCTCAAAAAATCCATAAAGTGTTTTAAAGAGTGAAGAAGGAATTGGATCTAAAAGACATGTGGTGGGTCTCACTGTGGAGAAAACCTTCTGAAAGTTCTCAGCATTAACCAGGACAAAGCTGTCCAGTGTCTCCTCAGGTACAATCGAGCCCTCAGATGTGTTTACAATCATATCGCGATTAGATAAAATATCAGATCTGATGGCGCTGATCTTTCCCCTGAAGTGGTCTGCAAACTGCTCACAGAGCGAGTCTGTGGGGGTTCTTTGGGAGCTTTTAAAATCAGGGTTAAATAAATGATCTATGGTGGAAAAGAGGACCTTGGGATTATTTTTGTTAATACTGATTATTTTGGCGAAGTATGAATTTCTTGACTTCCTTAATGTATTATTGTACATTTTAAGTTGCTCGGAAAATATTTGATGGTTGATATTATTTTTATTTTTCCTCCATCTCCTTTCTGCTGCCCTGCAATTTCTTTTGAGAGGACACACTCTGGACCTGGTCATCACCCATGGGCTGTCCACCAGCGTGTGTCCTCTGTTGTGAGTCGGCTGCGTGACGTGCTGGATAAAATCCAAACAGTGAAGAATGTTTAAGAATTCTTTTGTTGCAGGGTCAGAAGGATTATCTATGTGCAGGTTAAAATCACCGGTTAAAATTATCATATTATATTTTGAATGTATGTTTGTTAAAAATTCTGAGAATACCTTGATAAAAGCAGCGCTGTCTTTAGGTGGTCTATAAATTGTGACAGATAAAACTGGAGGGCTGCTGAAAACAATAGCATGGAATTCAAAAGTGGTAAAATGATCAAATAAAATTTGTTTGGTGGTGAGTGTGTTGTTGGCTAAAGATGCAGTCCCACCACCTCTCTCACCACTTCTAATAGAAAAAGAGAAATTAAAATTTGGTGGGGAGGCCTCAGTGAGAACAACTGGTGCATCCGAGCCCAGCCATGTTTCAGTTAAAAATAAACAGTCAAGTTTATTATCTAAAATTAAATCATTAATAATAAAAGACTTGTTCGACAGAGAGCGTACATTTAAAAGTGCCATACTGATTGAGACTGGTGGATTATTGACAATAGAGTTGAATGGATGTTGATATTTTTGAAGAGGCCGGAGGTTATTAATGTTTTTGGAGTTACTGGATTTATGATAATTCTGTTGCTCTCTGTTTGTGATTATGACGGGTATTGTGTTGACTGTGGGAGAGAAAGGTCCTAGTCCAGAGTTTTGTGTATTACTGTTAAAAGTGGAACAAATATAGGAGCTGGGACCAGGGGAACATCAGTCAGTGGCAGACAGTGGCGATGTGCGGGAGTGCTGTACGCCAAATGCCAAATTGGCGGACAGCAAACGGCGTCCCCAGGCGTTGAGGTGGAGCCCGTCTGCCCCAAAAAGATGCCTCCTCTCCCAGAAGGCATCAAAGTTGTTAATAAAACCCACGCCGTGGGAGACACAGGCAGAGGAAAGCCAGGTGTTAAGGCTGAGCAGCCGGCTGAAACGGCCTATCCCTCTGCCACAGGTGGGGGTGGGCCCAGAGATAAAAGCACTCACCTGCAACTGACCAAGAAGGCTGAAGAGTTCGAGGAAGTCCAACTTCAGCAGCTCAGATTGCTGTTTGGGGATATCATTGGTGCCGATGTGGATGATGAGCCGGTTAACCTGTGGGTGGGATGCCAGAATGTTGGGAATTCTGTCCACTATGTCAACAACAGTGGCTCCCGGGAACGACAGCGTGAGCGCCCCCCTCATCCGCACGTTCCTGACGATGGAATCCCCGAGGACCAGCGTGGAGAGAGGAGGTGCCACCGAGGGCTGTTGGCCATCTGAGACGCCCGCGCCGCGACACCGGGGGTGTTCAGATGGAGATGCGCCAGCCGGACTGCGTGAGTGACTCCCAGGTAGCCGCGCCGTGGGTCCTCTTCTCCGAGGAGCCGGGGTAAAGCACAGCTCTCCGCGGTGAGTTTGCACCACAGCGTCGGGTTGCCCGCCGCGGCTCCGGGGGCGTAGTGGTGGAGATGGCGCAGACCTCAGCGACACAGCGGGATGGCGAGGGCTAGCGGTCAGAGGAGGAAAGTCCACAGGATCCAGGACATTGAATTTATTCTCCAATACTACCGCACCGGAGGGGTGAGGGTGCGAGAGACGGATCCTCCTGCCCCCTCTGCAGCCACCACGCGTCTCAACCATGGTCCATGGCGCTGGTTGGAGTGGAGTGGAGCTGACCAGAGCCTTGGGTCTGGCCCCTAGCTGAAACCAGGAGTTCTCGTCCTTGGCAGAAGCACCAGCGACGCAAGTTGAGAGCCTGTGTTGACTGTTGGGGGGATCTTGGGACACAGCAGCTGGATGGTGCACTGTGTCGGCTAGCTCAGCGCTAGTAGCGGTGGTTTGAGCTTTGCCAAGGAGGATCGTGTCAAGTTCGCATTCAGCCCCCTGGATTTGGTATAGCGTGGATATCCTTTGCTCCAGCTTGATCACTTGTTGACTCAGGTTGATGCAGCTTTCACAGCTGGATGTTGAGGTAAGTGGTGCCATTCCGGAATCTCGTACCGGTGACAGCATCAAAAACAAAAACAGACACTGCCACTTTAGCTTACGTTAGCTAAAAAGTCAGTCGTGACGCAGCAAGAAAAGAGTTTTCAGATCAATATCCAGCAAATGCAAAACCAAGCTTTCGTCAGCCTTGATAACTTTTAGCCGAGCAAAATATCACAGATCCGCACGGAGGTTACGGTGGAAGTCTACCTCCTCTTCATGTCACTTCATGTGACATGTGAAATGGCTTCCCAATGATCAGTGTGGGTCATCCTTCACCACTGCAGGTCAGCTTAAAAGACACAAACGAGTCCACACAGGAGAGAAACCATACAAGTGATGTGTGACACCAATTTGTCTTTCTAAAATAACATTTTTGATTTTGTGAAAGAGTCACATGACTCATTGAGTGATGCCATTGACTGCACAGTCCCTGCCACGCAATCTGTATATGTCACATTTTGAGATTGCCTTGGAAACCTTACTGGGCAGGTACTAAAAAAATACCTGTAACCAGGTACTATCACCTAATGGAAACTTTAAAGATCGAGCTGAGTCAAGTTAAGCAGAGCTAGGTAGGTGCAAGTGGAAAAGGGCTATTAGAGATCACAAAGTCTGATCGAAATTGAGGCCATTCAATTTCGTTGTAAAGACGTTAAACTACATATGTGAAGGTCTCATAATGGTTTCACCTGAAACCTCTGCTGATAATTACCCACGCCTTTTTTCCACCCCTTGGCTCATGTGATGTGTTTCATAGTTGGTCAACGACCCTGGTAAAGACAACCCGCTCTGGGTTTTAAATACCTGGGACTCTCCAACGTTTAGTTTTAGATCTAACGAAGGTTCTCATAGGAGAGGTGAAAGGTCTTCAAGGCACTTAGAGAATTCCAGCTGCTTTCTTTCAAAGCTCATCAGACTACCATGACGTGGATTACTGGGAACCCTTTTTTGTCATTCACTGTGTGCAGTCCCTCTGGAGTCATCCCTGTTGGAGCTTGTCAGTAGCAAAGGCCTGAAGGTACAAAAATGAATACTGAAGAGAGCTTAAAAACATTCCTGCTTGAATTTGAAGGCCGATTTAAGTCTATTCTTTCAGAGTTGCAGACTTAAACGCAGGCTACCTGTGGCTCGTTGGTCTAGGCGTATGATTCTCGCTTAGGGTGCGAGAGGTCCCGGGTTCAAATCCCGGACGAGCCCCCTTAAAATCACAGGCTCTTACCTTCATGGAATTCTTTGGTAAGACACATTCCTTCTGGTTTATTGTAAATGTGTTGGGTGCCAAACCATTCAATGTGATCTGTGACACCAATTTGTCTTTCTAAAATAACGTTTTTGATTTTGTGAAGGAGTCACTCTCATGACTCATTGAGTGATGCCATTGACTGCACAGTCCCTGCCACGCAATCTGTATATGTCACATTTTGAGATTGCCTTGGAAACCTTACTGGGCAGGTACTAAAAAAATACCTGTAACCAGGTACTATCACCTAATGGAAACTTTAAAGATCGAGCTGAGTCAAGTTAAGCCAAGCTAGGTAGGTGCAAGTGGAAAAGGGCTATTAGAGATCACAAAGTCTGATCGAAATTGAGGCCATTCAATTTCGGTGTAAAGACGTTAAACTACATATGTGAAGGTCTCATAATGGTTTAACCTCTGCTGATAATTACCCACACCTTTTTTCCACCCCTTGGCTCATGTGATGTGTTTCATAGTTGGTCAACGACCCTGGTAAAGACAACCCGCTCTGGGTTTTAAATACCTGGGACTCTCCAACGTTTAGTTTTAGATCTAACGAAGGTTCTCAGAGGAGAGGTGAAAGGTCTTCAAGGCACTTAGAGAATTCCAGCTGCTTTCTTTCAAAACTCATCAGACTACCATGACGTGGATGACTGGGAACCCTTTTTTCTCATTTACTGTGTGCAGTCCCTCTGGAGTCATCCCTGTTGGAGCTTGTCAGTAGCAAAGTCCTGAAGGTACAAAAATGAATACTGAAGAGAGCTTAACACCATTCCTGCTTGAATTTGAAGGCCGATTTAAATCTATCCTTTCAGAGTTGCAGACTTGAACGCAGGCCTCCTGTGGCTCGTTGGTCTAGGCGTATGATTCTCGCTTAGGGTGCGAGAGGTCCCGGGTTCAAATCCCGGACGAGCCCCCTTAAAATCACAATCTCTTAGCTTCATGGAATTCTTTGCTAAGACACATTCCTTCTGGGGCATTGTAAATGTGTTGTGTGCCAAACCTTTCAATGTGATGTGTGACACCAATTTGTCTTTCTAAAATAATGTTTTTGATTTTGTGAAGGAGTCACTCTCATGACTCATTGAGTGATGCCATTGACTGCACAGTCCCTGCCACGCAATCTGTATATGTCACATTTTGAGATTGCCTTGGAAACCTTACTGGGCAGGTACTAAAAAATACCTGTAACCAGGTACTATCACCTAATGGAAACTTTAAAGATCGAGCTGAGTCAAGTTAAGCCAAGCTAGGTAGGTGCAAGTGGAAAAGGGCTATTAGAGATCACAAAGTCTGATCGAAATTGAGGCCATTCAATTTCGGTGTAAAGACGTTAAACTACATAAGATAAGATAAGATAACCTTTATTAGTCCCACACGTGGGAAATTTGTTTTGTCACAGCAGGAAGTGGACAGTGCAAAAGTTATGAGGCAAAAATTAGAATACAATAAGAATAAATACAGTACACAACTGTACAGAATAGAATAAAATAAAATACTATATACAGTAGAATAAAATAAAATAAATATACAATAAGATAAAAATAGAATACAAATACAAATACTATATACAACTGAGTAAAAATACAACGATGACAGAAAGGATTATTGCACTTAGTATTATTGCATATGTATGGATGTGTGTGCTTGATCAGTTAAAGTCTTTATTATGGAGTCTGACAGCAGTGGGGAGGAAAGACCTGCGAAATCTCTCCGTCCCACACCGTGGGTGCCGCAGTCTCCCACTGAAGGAGCTGCTCAGTGCTGTCACAGTCTGCTGCATGGGGTGGGAGACGTTGTCCATCAGGGATGACAGCTTAGCCACCGTTCTCCTGTCACTCACCACCTCCACTGGGTCCAGAGGGCATCCTAGAACAGAGCTGGCCCTTCGGATCACCCTGTTCAGTCTCTTCCTGTCCCCAGCAGAGATGCTGCCGCCCCAGCAGACCACGCCATAAAAGATAGCAGAAGCCACCACAGAGTCATAGAATTTCTTCAGGAGTGGGCCCTCCACTCCAAACGACCTGAGTCTCCGCAGCAGGTACAGCCTGCTCTGCCCTTTCCTGTAGAGGGCGTTTGAGTTATGAGTCCAGTCCAGTCTATTGTTCAGATGAACACCAAGGTACCTGTAGCTGTCCACAGCCTCAATGTCCATACCTTGGATGTTCAGTGGTTGCAGTGGAGAATGCTTGTGCCTGCGGAAGTCTACCACCAGTTCCTTGGTTTTACTGGCGTTGATCTGGAGGTAGTTCAGCTGGCACCAGTCCACAAAGTCTTGGGTCAGACCTCTGTACTCCTTGTCGTCCCCATCAGTGATGAGGCCGACTATTGCAGAGTCATCAGAGAACTTCTGCAGGAAGCACTGGGTGGAGTTGTGGGAGAAGTCTGCAGTGTAGATGGTGAAGAGGAACTGAGCCAGAACCGTTCCCTGTGGGGCCCCCGTACTGCAGACGACCCTGTCCGACACACAGCCCTGAGTCCTCACATACTGTGGTCGGTCGGTGAGGTAGTCCAGGATCCAGGTATTGAGGTGATGGTCCACTCCAGAGTTCACCAGCTTGTCCTTTAGAACCGAGGGAAGAATGGTGTTGAAGGCACTGGAGAAATCAAAGAACATGATTCTCACAGTGCTTCCAGCGGTCTCCAGGTGAGCGAGGGAACGATGTAGGAGGTGAATGACGGCATCATCCGCTCCAATGCCAGGCTGGTAGGCAAACTGAAGTGGGTCCAGTGATGAGCTTATTAGGCGCCGAAGCTGAGCCAGGACCAACCGCTCCAGGGTCTTCATCAGGTGGGATGTCAGAGCCACCGGCCTGTAGCTGTTGAGGTCCTTGGGGCGTGAAGTCTTTGGCACTGGTACAACACAGGAGGTTTTCCAGAACTGTGGAACTCTTCCCAACCTCAGGCTCAGGTTGAAGAGGTGCTCCATCACCCCACACAGTTGGTCCGCGCAGGACCTGACGACCCTCGAGCTGATGCCATCTGGACCCGCTGCCTTCTTGCCATTAATCCTCCTCAGTTCCCTCCTAACCTGGGTGGCTGAGAGAGACAGGCTGGAGCCTTGTGTTGAGTGTGTATTGGATGCTGTTGTTGGGGGTGGGGGGGAGTGAGCAGGGTGAATAGAGGAGGTGTGAAGTGTCTGAGGTGGAACAGCAGCAGTGGGGGTGGGTGAGTCTGCAGCCGATGTTGCAGACTGCCTCATGGCTGAGTCAAATCTGTTGAAGAAATGATTCAGTTCATTTGCCCATCTCACATCCCTCCCAGGCAGAGAGTTCTGCTGTTTGTGGCCCGAGATGGTTCTGAGGCCTCTCCAGACTTCACCAACGTTGTTTTGTTGAAGCTGGTTCTCCATCTTCTGCCTGTAGCTCTCCTTCCCATTCCTTATCAGTCCCCTCAGCTCTCTCTGCACCCTTTTCAACTCCTCTTTGTCTCTGGATTTGAAGGCCCTCCTCTTCTGCTTGAGGACGGTTTTAATTTCTGGGGTAATCCAAGGTTTGTTGTTGGAGAAACACCGTACAGTCCTGGTAGGTACAGTGTTATCCACACAGAAGTTTATATAGTCAGTAATGCATGTAGTAAGGCTGTCGATGTCCTCACCGTGGTCATCACAAATCACCTCCCACACAGTCGACTCAAAACAATCCTTAAGAGCCTCCTCGCTCTCCTCTGACCATCTCTGTACAGTGCGGGTGGCTGGTGGCTCCCTGCGCACTAAGGGCTCATACACAGGGACAAGGTGCACCAGGTTGTGATCAGATCTGCCCAGGGGAGGGAGAGGTGATGAACTGTATGCCTCTCCTGCATTGGCATACAGTAAGTCCAGTGTTTTATTGACTCTGGTTGGGCAGGTCACATACTGGGTGAAGGTGGGCAGTGTGGAGTCCAGTGAGGCATGATTGAAGTCCCCTGATATTATGTGAAGATCTCATAATGGTTTCACCTGAAACCTCTGCTGATAATTACCCACGCCTTTTTTCCACCCCTTGGCTCATGTGATGTGTTTCATAGTTGGTCAACGACCCTGGTAAAGACAACCCGCTCTGGGTTTTAAATACCTGGGACTCTCCAACGTTTAGTTTTAGATCTAACGAAGGTTCTCAGAGGAGAGGTGAAAGGTCTTCAATGCACTTAGAGAATTCCAGCTGCTTTCTTTCAAAGTTCATCAGACTACCATGACTTGGATGATTGGGAACCCTTTTTTCTCATTCACTGTGTGCAGTCCCTCTGGAGTCATCCCTGTTGGAACTTGTCAGTAGCAAAGGCCTGAAGGTACAAAAATGAATACTGAAGAGAGCTTAAAAACATTCCTGCTTGAATTTGAAGGCCGATTTAAGTCTATCCTTTCAGAGTTGCAGACTTAAACGCAGGCTTCCTGTGGCTCGTTGGTCTAGGCGTATGATTCTCGCTTTGGGTGCGAGAGGTCCCGGGTTCAAATCCCGGACGAGCCCCCTTAAAATAGCAGGCTCTTAGCTTCATGGAATTCTTTGGTAAGACACATTCCTTCTGGGGCATTGTAAATGTGTTGGGTGCCAAACCATTCAATGTGATGTCTGACACCAATTTGTCTTTCTAAAATAACGTTTTTGATTTTGTGAAAGAGTCACTCTCATGACTCATTGAGTGATGCCATTGACTGCACAGTCCCTGCCACGCAATCTGTATATGTCACATTTTGAGATTGCCTTGGAAACCTTACTGGGCAGGTACTAAAAAAATACCTGTAACCAGGTACTATCACCTAATGGAAACTTTAAAGATCGAGCTGAGTCAAGTTAAGCCAAGCTAGGTAGGTGCAAGTGGAAAAGGGCTATTAGAGATCACAAAGTCTGATCGAAATTGAGGCCATTCAATTTCGGTGTAAAGACGTTAAACTACATATGTGAAGGTCTCATAATGGTTTCACCTGAAACCTCTGCTGATAATCACCCACGCCTTTTTTCCACCCCTTGGCTCATGTGATGTGTTTCATAGTTGGTCAACGACCCTGGTAAAGACAACCCCCTCTGGGGTTTAAATACCTGGGACTCTCCAACGTTTAGTTTTAGATCTAACGAAGGTTCTCAGAGGAGAGGTGAAAGGTCTTCAAGGCACTTAGAGAATTCCAGCTGCTTTCTTTCAAAGCTCATCAGACTACCATGACGTGGATGACTGGGAACCCTTTTTTCTCATTCACTGTGTGCAGTCCCTCTGGAGTCATCCCTGTTGGAGCTTGTCAGTAGCAAAGGCCTGAAGGTACAAAAATGAATACTGAAGAGAGCTTAACACCATTCCTGCTTGAATTTGAAGGCCGATATAAGTCTATCCTTTCAGAGTTGCAGACTTGAACGCAGGCCTCCTGTGGCTCGTTGGTCTAGGCGTATGATTCTTGCTTAGGGTGCGAGAGGTCCCGGGTTCAAATCCCGGACGAGCCCCCTTAAACTCACAAGCTCTTAGCTTCATGGAATTCTTTGGTAAGACACATTCCTTCTGGGGCATTGTAAATGTGTTGTGTGCCAAACCTTTCAATGTGATGTGTGACACCAATTTGTCTTTCTAAAATAACGTTTTTGATTTTGTGAAAGAGTCACTCTCATGACTCATTGAGTGATGCCATTGACTGCACAGTCCCTGCCACGCAATCTGTATATGTCACATTTTGAGATTGCCTTGGAAACCTTACTGGGCAGGTACTAAAAAAATACCTGTAACCAGGTACTATCACCTAATGGAAACTTTAAAGATCGAGCTGAGTCAAGTTAAGCCAAGCTAGGTAGGTGCAAGTGGAAAAGGGCTATTAGAGATCACAAAGTCTGATCGAAATTGAGGCCATTCAATTTCGGTGTAAAGACGTTAAACTACATATGTGAAGGTCTCATAATGGTTTCACCTGAAACCTCTGCTGATAATCACCCACGCCTTTTTTCCACCCCTTGGCTCATGTGATGTGTTTCATAGTTGGTCAACGACCCTGGTAAAGACAACCCCCTCTGGGGTTTAAATACCTGGGACTCTCCAACGTTTAGTTTTAGATCTAACGAAGGTTCTCAGAGGAGAGGTGAAAGGTCTTCAAGGCACTTAGAGAATTCCAGCTGCTTTCTTTCAAAGCTCATCAGACTACCATGACGTGGATGACTGGGAACCCTTTTTTCTCATTCACTGTGTGCAGTCCCTCTGGAGTCATCCCTGTTGGAGCTTGTCAGTAGCAAAGGCCTGAAGGTACAAAAATGAATACTGAAGAGAGCTTAACACCATTCCTGCTTGAATTTGAAGGCCGATATAAGTCTATCCTTTCAGAGTTGCAGACTTGAACGCAGGCCTCCTGTGGCTCGTTGGTCTAGGCGTATGATTCTTGCTTAGGGTGCGAGAGGTCCCGGGTTCAAATCCCGGACGAGCCCCCTTAAACTCACAAGCTCTTAGCTTCATGGAATTCTTTGGTAAGACACATTCCTTCTGGGGCATTGTAAATGTGTTGTGTGCCAAACCTTTCAATGTGATGTGTGACACCAATTTGTCTTTCTAAAATAACGTTTTTGATTTTGTGAAAGAGTCACTCTCATGACTCATTGAGTGATGCCATTGACTGCACAGTCCCTGCCACGCAATCTGTATATGTCACATTTTGAGATTGCCTTGGAAACCTTACTGGGCAGGTACTAAAAAAATACCTGTAACCAGGTACTATCACCTAATGGAAACTTTAAAGATCGAGCTGAGTCAAGTTAAGCCAAGCTAGGTAGGTGCAAGTGGAAAAGGGCTATTAGAGATCACAAAGTCTGATCGAAATTGAGGCCATTCAATTTCGGTGTAAAGACGTTAAACTACATATGTGAAGGTCTCATAATGGTTTCACCTGAAACCTCTGCTGATAATCACCCACGCCTTTTTTCCACCCCTTGGCTCATGTGATGTGTTTCATAGTTGGTCAACGACCCTGGTAAAGACAACCCCCTCTGGGGTTTAAATACCTGGGACTCTCCAACGTTTAGTTTTAGATCTAACGAAGGTTCTCAGAGGAGAGGTGAAAGGTCTTCAAGGCACTTAGAGAATTCCAGCTGCTTTCTTTCAAAGCTCATCAGACTACCATGACGTGGATGACTGGGAACCCTTTTTTCTCATTCACTGTGTGCAGTCCCTCTGGAGTCATCCCTGTTGGAGCTTGTCAGTAGCAAAGGCCTGAAGGTACAAAAATGAATACTGAAGAGAGCTTAACACCATTCCTGCTTGAATTTGAAGGCCGATATAAGTCTATCCTTTCAGAGTTGCAGACTTAAACGCAGGCCTCCTGTGGCTCGTTGGTCTAGGCGTATGATTCTCGCTTCGGGTGCGAGAGGTCCCGGGTTCAAATCCCGGACGAGCCCCCTTAAAATCACAAGCTCTTAGCTTCATGGAATTCTTTGCAAAGACACATTCCTTCTGGGGCATTGTAAATGTGTTGTGTGCCAAACGACTCAATGTGATGTGTGACACCAATTTGTCTTTCTAAAATCACGTTTTTGATTTTGTGAAGGAGTCACTCTCATGACTCATTGAGTGATGCCATTGACTGCACAGTCCCTGCCACGCAATCTGTATATGTCACGTTTTGAGATTGCCTTGGAAACCTTACTGGGCAGGTACTAAAAAAATACCTGTAACCAGGTACTATCACCTAATGGAAACTTTAAAGATCGAGCTGAGTCAAGTTAAGCCAAGCTAGGTAGGTGCAAGTGGAAAAGGGCTATTAGAGATCACAAAGTCTGATCGAAATTGAGGCCATTCAATTTCGGTGTAAAGACGTTAAACTACATATGTGAAGGTCTCATAATGGTTTGACCTCTGCTGATAATTACCCACACCTTTTTTCCACCCCTTGGCTCATGTGATGTGTTTCATAGTTGGTCAACGACCCTGGTAAAGACAACCCGCTCTGGGTTTTAAATACCTGGGACTCTCCAACGTTTAGTTTTAGATCTAACGAAGGTTCTCAGAGGAGAGGTGAAAGGTCTTCAAGGCACTTAGAGAATTCCAGCTGCTTTCTTTCAAAGCTCATCAGACTACCATGACGTGGATGACTGGGAACCCTTTTTTCTCATTCACTGTGTGCAGTCCCTCTGGAGTCATCCCTGTTGGAGCTTGTCAGTAGCAAAGGCCTGAAGGTACAAAAATGAATACTGAAGAGAGCTTAAAAACATTCCTGCTTGAATTTGAAGGCCGATTTAAGTCTATCCTTTCAGAGTTGCAAACTTAAACGCAGGCTTCCTGTGGCTCGTTGGTCTAGGCGTATGATTCTCACTTTGGGTGCGAGAGGTCCCGGGTTCAAATCCCGGACGAGCCCCCTTAAAATCACAAGCTCTTAGCTTCATGGAATTCTTTGGTAAGACACATTCCTTCTGGGGCATTGTAAAAGTGTTGTGTGCCAAACCTTTCAATGTTATGTGTGACACCAATTTGTCTTTCTAAAATAACGTTTTTGATTTTGTGAAGGAGTCACTCTCATGACCCATTGAGTGATGCCATTGACTGCACAGTCCCTGCCATGCAATCTGTATATGTCACATTTTGAGATTGCCTTGGAAACCTTACTGGGCAGGTACTAAAATATACCTGTTACCAGGTACTATCACCTAATGGAAACTTTAAAGATCGGGCTGAGTCAAGTTAAGCCAAGCTAGGTAGGTGCAAGTGGAAAAGGGCTATTAGAGATCACAAAGTCTGATCGAAATTGAGGCCATTCAATTTCGGTGTAAAGACGTTAAACTACATATGTGAAGGTCTCATAATGGTTTGACCTCTGCTGATAATTACCCACACCTTTTTTCCACCCCTTGGCTCATGTGATGTGTTTCATAGTTGGTCAACGACCCTGGTAAAGACAACCCGCTCTGGGTTTTAAATACCTGGGACTCTCCAACGTTTAGTTTTAGATCTAACGAAGGTTCTCAGAGGAGAGGTGAAAGGTCTTCAATGCACTTAGAGAATTCCAGCTGCTTTCTTTCAAAGCTCATCAGACTACCATGACATGGATGACTGGGAACCCTTTTTTCTCATTTACTGTGTGCAGTCCCTCTGGAGTCATCCCTGTTGGAGCTTGTCAGTAGCAAAGTCCTGAAAGTACAAAAATGAATACTGAAGAGAGCTTAAAAACATTCCTGCTTGAATTTGAAGGCCGATATAAGTCTATCCTTTCAGAGTTGCAGACTTAAACGCAGGCTTCCTGTGGCTCGTTGGTCTAGGCGTATGATTCTCGCTTTGGGTGCGAGAGGTCCCGGGTTCAAATCCCGGACGAGCCCCCTTAAAATCACAGGCTCTTACCTTCATGGAATTCTTTGGTAAGACACATTCCTTCTGGGGCATTGTAAATGTGTTGGGTGCCAAACCATTCAATGTTATGTCTGACACCAATTTGTCTTTCTAAAATAACGTTTTTGATTTTGTGAAAGAGTCACTCTCATGACTCATTGAGTGATGCCATTGACTGCACAGTCCCTGCCACGCAATCTGTATATGTCACATTTTGAGATTGCCTTGGAAACCTTACTGGGCAGGTACTAAAAAAATACCTGTAACCAGGTACTATCACCTAATGGAAACTTTAAAGATCGAGCTGAGTCAAGTTAAGCCAAGCTAGGTAGGTGCAAGTGGAAAAGGGCTATTAGAGATCACAAAGTCTGATCGAAATTGAGGCCATTCAATTTCGGTGTAAAGACGTTAAACTACATATGTGAAGGTCTCATAATGGTTTGACCTCTGCTGATAATTACCCACACCTTTTTTCCACCCCTTGGCTCATGTGATGTGTTTCATAGTTGGTCAACGACCCTGGTAAAGACAACCCGCTCTGGGTTTTAAATACCTGGGACTCTCCAACGTTTAGTTTTAGATCTAACGAAGGTTCTCAGAGGAGAGGTGAAAGGTCTTCAAGGCACTTAGAGAATTCCAGCTGCTTTCTTTCAAAGCTCATCAGACTACCATGACGTGGATGACTGGGAACCCTTTTTTCTCATTCACTGTGTGCAGTCCCTCTGGAGTCATCCCTGTTGGAGCTTGTCAGTAGCAAAGGCCTGAAGGTACAAAAATGAATACTGAAGAGAACTTAACACCATTCCTGCTTGAATTTGAAGGCCGATATAAGTCTATCCTTTCAGAGTTGCAGACTTGAACGCAGGCCTCCTGTGGCTCGTTGGTCTAGGCATATGATTCTCGCTTAGGGTGCGAGAGGTCCCGGGTTCAAATCCCGGACGAGCCCCCTTAAAATCACAAGCTCTTACCTTCATGGAATTCTTTGGTAAGACACATTCCTTCTGGGGCATTGTAAATGTGTTGGGTACCAAACCTTTCAATCAATCTTTATTTATAAAGCACTTTTCATACAGAAAAAATGTAGCACAAAGTGCTTTACATAGTTAAAAGCAGCCCACCCCACCCTCCAACTCACTCCCCACACTCTCAATACACATATATCCCCCCCCCCACACACACACACACACACACACATACACACACGCGCACACTTAAAGAGTAAAAATTGGGCTGGGCTCGCATGAGCCAAGTGAGGAAACATTATAACAGAGAGCCGTCTGCACCGGGAGCCGGTCACAGACCGCAGCCTCCGGGCTGGGCACACAGCGGGAGGGAGGCAAAGGAGCCCCCCAACCAGGCTGAGAGGACCCCAGAGACCCAGCAGCCACGGTCAATAACAGCCCCGGTGCAGAGAGCGCCCTCCGAGGAAACACTGGAGATATGACGCAATACGATGTATACAGGGTAAAATGATAAAATAAATAAGAACAGGATACAATATAAATATAAATAGAGTAAGAAGATTAAAAAATGAATAAGAATAAAATCAAAAAATATTAGGTAAATCCTAAATTAATAATAGAATAACAGGATAGAATAAGCATAAAATAAATAAACGCTAAGTAAAAGCTAAATTAAAAAGGTGGGTCTTGAGCCTGTTCTTAAAAACATGTACGTTCTCTGCGGCCCTGAGCTCCTCCGGCAGGCTGTTCCACAGACGAGGACCATACCACTGAAAAGCTGCCTCTCCGTGAGTATGTGTCCTGACTTTAGGGACAATCAAAAGGCCAGTACCAGAGGACCTCAGGGTCCGCGAGGGTTCGTATGGTAAAAGCAGATCTGAGAGATAAGAAGGCCCAAGACCATTAAGACATTTAAAAACCAATAAAAGAACTTTAAAATCGATCCTGAAACACACGGGGAGCCAGTGCAGCGATTCTAAAACCGGTGTAATGTGGGCCCGCCCTCTGGTCTTCGTCAGCACACGAGCTGCCGAGTTTTGCAAGAGTTGTAAAGGTGAAATATTCTTCTTAGGAAGACCAGAGAGCAGGGCATTACAGTAATCAATGCGACTGGTAATAAAAGCATGCATCAGCATCTCCGTGTTGGCCCGAGAGAGAATAGGGCGACTCTGGCTATATTTTTTAGATGATAAAATCCAATTTTGGTTACATGTTTAACATGTGGGATAAAACCAAGCTCAGAGTCAAAAATAACACCCAGGTTTTGCACTTGTAGCGAAGGACATAGTGAAAATGCCTCTAATTTAGACAAGAGTTTCTCTCTCTGAGCCTCAGGACCGACAATTAAAACTTCAGTTTTGTCCTGGTTAAGCTGTAAAAAGTTTTCTGCCATCCAAGATCTTATATCCAAGACACAGTTAAAAAGGGCATCCATTGGTCTGGTGTCATCAGGAGACACGGAGATGTACAGCTGCGTGTCATCAGCGTAACTGTGGATGTTCACTCCATGCCTCCTGATGACACTGCCGAGAGGCAACATATACAAATTAAAAAGTACAGGGCCTAGAACCGACCCTTGAGGCACACCACATGTCATTTTATGGATCTTAGAGGAGCATGTATCCATACTCACCATAAAAGATCTGTCAGAGAGATAGGAAGTGAACCAGTTGTGTACAGCACCAGAGAGGCCCACCATGTGTTTTAGTCTGTTTAAAAGAATAGCGTGGTCTACTGTATCAAAGGCTGCGCTTAGATCCAGTAGCACCAGGACTGAGAGCTTTTGGGCGTCCCAGTTACATCTAAGATCATTTAAAACCTTTAGGAGAGCCGTCTCTGTGCTGTGGTTCACCCTAAATCCAGACTGGAATATCTCCAGGATCTGTCTATCATTGAGAAAATCAGTAATCTGAGTAAAAACAAGTTTTTCTAAGACTTTACTTAAAAATGGTGAGTTGGATACAGGTCTGTAGTTATTAAAATCATTACAATCCAAATTGCTCTTCTTCAGAAGGAGCCTCACCACCGCCGTTTTAAAGGCAGCAGGGAAGACACCCAACTGAAGAGAGCAATTCATCATGTATAAAAGCTCAGCCTCAAAAAATCCATAAAGTGTTTTAAAGAGTGAAGAAGGAATTGGATCTAAAAGACATGTGGTGGGTCTCACTGTGGAGAAAACCTTCTGAAAGTTCTCAGCATTAACCAGGACAAAGCTGTCCAGTGTCTCCTCAGGTACAATCGAGCCCTCAGATGTGTTTACAATCATATCGCGATTAGATAAAATATCAGATCTGATGGCGCTGATCTTTCCCCTGAAGTGGTCTGCAAACTGCTCACAGAGCGAGTCTGTGGGGGTTCTTTGGGAGCTTTTAAAATCAGGGTTAAATAAATGATCTATGGTGGAAAAGAGGACCTTGGGATTATTTTTGTTAATACTGATTATTTTGGCGAAGTATGAATTTCTTGACTTCCTTAATGTATTATTGTACATTTTAAGTTGCTCGGAAAATATTTGATGGTTGATATTATTTTTATTTTTCCTCCATCTCCTTTCTGCTGCCCTGCAATTTCTTTTGAGAGGACACACTCTGGACCTGGTCATCACCCATGGGCTGTCCACCAGCGTGTGTCCTCTGTTGTGAGTCGGCTGCGTGACGTGCTGGATAAAATCCAAACAGTGAAGAATGTTTAAGAATTCTTTTGTTGCAGGGTCAGAAGGATTATCTATGTGCAGGTTAAAATCACCGGTTAAAATTATCATATTATATTTTGAATGTATGTTTGTTAAAAATTCTGAGAATACCTTGATAAAAGCAGCGCTGTCTTTAGGTGGTCTATAAATTGTGACAGATAAAACTGGAGGGCTGCTGAAAACAATAGCATGGAATTCAAAAGTGGTAAAATGATCAAATAAAATTTGTTTGGTGGTGAGTGTGTTGTTGGCTAAAGATGCAGTCCCACCACCTCTCTCACCACTTCTAATAGAAAAAGAGAAATTAAAATTTGGTGGGGAGGCCTCAGTGAGAACAACTGGTGCATCCGAGCCCAGCCATGTTTCAGTTAAAAATAAACAGTCAAGTTTATTATCTAAAATTAAATCATTAATAATAAAAGACTTGTTCGACAGAGAGCGTACATTTAAAAGTGCCATACTGATTGAGACTGGTGGATTATTGACAATAGAGTTGAATGGATGTTGATATTTTTGAAGAGGCCGGAGGTTATTAATGTTTTTGGAGTTACTGGATTTATGATAATTCTGTTGCTCTCTGTTTGTGATTATGACGGGTATTGTGTTGACTGTGGGAGAGAAAGGTCCTAGTCCAGAGTTTTATGTATTACTGTTAAAAGTGGAACAAATATAGGAGCTGGGACCAGGGGAACATCAGTCAGTGGCAGACAGTGGCGATGTGCGGGAGTGCTGTACGCCAAATGCCAAATTGGCGGACAGCAAACGGCGTCCCCAGGCGTTGAGGTGGAGCCCGTCTGCCCCAAAAAGATGCCTCCTCTCCCAGAAGGCATCAAAGTTGTTAATAAAACCCACGCCGTGGGAGACACAGGCAGAGGAAAGCCAGGTGTTAAGGCTGAGCAGCCGGCTGAAACGGCCTATCCCTCTGCCACAGGTGGGGGTGGGCCCAGAGATAAAAGCACTCACCTGCAACTGACCAAGAAGGCTGAAGAGTTCGAGGAAGTCCAACTTCAGCAGCTCAGATTGCTGTTTGGGGATATCATTGGTGCCGATGTGGATGATGAGCCGGTTAACCTGTGGGTGGGATGCCAGAATGTTGGGAATTCTGTCCACTATGTCAACAACAGTGGCTCCCGGGAACGACAGCGTGAGCGCCCCCCTCATCCGCACGTTCCTGACGATGGAATCCCCGAGGACCAGCGTGGAGAGAGGAGGTGCCACCGAGGGCTGTTGGCCATCTGAGACGCCCGCGCCGCGACACCGGGGGTGTTCAGATGGAGATGCGCCAGCCAGACTGCGTGAGTGACTCCCAGGTAGCCGCGCCGTGGGTCCTCTTCTCCGAGGAGCCGGGGTAAAGCACAGCTCTCCGCGGTGAGTTTGCACCACAGCGTCGGGTTGCCCGCCGCGGCTCCGGGGGCGTAGTGGTGGAGATGGCGCAGACCTCAGCGACACAGCGGGATGGCGAGGGCTAGCGGTCAGAGGAGGAAAGTCCACAGGATCCAGGACATTGAATTTATTCTCCAATACTACCGCACCGGAGGGGTGAGGGTGCGAGAGACGGATCCTCCTGCCCCCTCTGCAGCCACCACGCGTCTCAACCATGGTCCATGGCGCTGGTTGGAGTGGAGTGGAGCTGACCAGAGCCTTGGGTCTGGCCCCTAGCTGAAACCAGGAGTTCTCGTCCTTGGCAGAAGCACCAGCGACGCAAGTTGAGAGCCTGTGTTGACTGTTGGGGGGATCTTGGGACACAGCAGCTGGATGGTGCACTGTGTCGGCTAGCTCAGCGCTAGTAGCGGTGGTTTGAGCTTTGCCAAGGAGGATCGTGTCAAGTTCGCATTCAGCCCCCTGGATTTGGTATAGCGTGGATATCCTTTGCTCCAGCTTGATCACTTGTTGACTCAGGTTGATGCAGCTTTCACAGCTGGATGTTGAGGTAAGTGGTGCCATTCCGGAATCTCGTACCGGTGACAGCATCAAAAACAAAAACAGACACTGCCACTTTAGCTTACGTTAGCTAAAAAGTCAGTCGTGACGCAGCAAGAAAAGAGTTTTCAGATCAATATCCAGCAAATGCAAAACCAAGCTTTCGTCAGCCTTGATAACTTTTAGCCGAGCAAAATATCACAGATCCGCACGGAGGTTACGGTGGAAGTCTACCTCCTCTTCATGTCACTTCATGTGACATGTGAAATGGCTTCCCAATGATCAGTGTGGGTCATCCTTCACCACTGCAGGTCAGCTTAAAAGACACAAACGAGTCCACACAGGAGAGAAACCATACAAGTGATGTGTGACACCAATTTGTCTTTCTAAAATAACATTTTTGATTTTGTGAAAGAGTCACATGACTCATTGAGTGATGCCATTGACTGCACAGTCCCTGCCACGCAATCTGTATATGTCACATTTTGAGATTGCCTTGGAAACCTTACTGGGCAGGTACTAAAAAAATACCTGTAACCAGGTACTATCACCTAATGGAAACTTTAAAGATCGAGCTGAGTCAAGTTAAGCAGAGCTAGGTAGGTGCAAGTGGAAAAGGGCTATTAGAGATCACAAAGTCTGATCGAAATTGAGGCCATTCAATTTCGTTGTAAAGACGTTAAACTACATATGTGAAGGTCTCATAATGGTTTCACCTGAAACCTCTGCTGATAATTACCCACGCCTTTTTTCCACCCCTTGGCTCATGTGATGTGTTTCATAGTTGGTCAACGACCCTGGTAAAGACAACCCGCTCTGGGTTTTAAATACCTGGGACTCTCCAACGTTTAGTTTTAGATCTAACGAAGGTTCTCATAGGAGAGGTGAAAGGTCTTCAAGGCACTTAGAGAATTCCAGCTGCTTTCTTTCAAAGCTCATCAGACTACCATGACGTGGATTACTGGGAACCCTTTTTTGTCATTCACTGTGTGCAGTCCCTCTGGAGTCATCCCTGTTGGAGCTTGTCAGTAGCAAAGGCCTGAAGGTACAAAAATGAATACTGAAGAGAGCTTAAAAACATTCCTGCTTGAATTTGAAGGCCGATTTAAGTCTATTCTTTCAGAGTTGCAGACTTAAACGCAGGCTACCTGTGGCTCGTTGGTCTAGGCGTATGATTCTCGCTTAGGGTGCGAGAGGTCCCGGGTTCAAATCCCGGACGAGCCCCCTTAAAATCACAGGCTCTTACCTTCATGGAATTCTTTGGTAAGACACATTCCTTCTGGTTTATTGTAAATGTGTTGGGTGCCAAACCATTCAATGTGATCTGTGACACCAATTTGTCTTTCTAAAATAACGTTTTTGATTTTGTGAAGGAGTCACTCTCATGACTCATTGAGTGATGCCATTGACTGCACAGTCCCTGCCACGCAATCTGTATATGTCACATTTTGAGATTGCCTTGGAAACCTTACTGGGCAGGTACTAAAAAAATACCTGTAACCAGGTACTATCACCTAATGGAAACTTTAAAGATCGAGCTGAGTCAAGTTAAGCCAAGCTAGGTAGGTGCAAGTGGAAAAGGGCTATTAGAGATCACAAAGTCTGATCGAAATTGAGGCCATTCAATTTCGGTGTAAAGACGTTAAACTACATATGTGAAGGTCTCATAATGGTTTAACCTCTGCTGATAATTACCCACACCTTTTTTCCACCCCTTGGCTCATGTGATGTGTTTCATAGTTGGTCAACGACCCTGGTAAAGACAACCCGCTCTGGGTTTTAAATACCTGGGACTCTCCAACGTTTAGTTTTAGATCTAACGAAGGTTCTCAGAGGAGAGGTGAAAGGTCTTCAAGGCACTTAGAGAATTCCAGCTGCTTTCTTTCAAAACTCATCAGACTACCATGACGTGGATGACTGGGAACCCTTTTTTCTCATTTACTGTGTGCAGTCCCTCTGGAGTCATCCCTGTTGGAGCTTGTCAGTAGCAAAGTCCTGAAGGTACAAAAATGAATACTGAAGAGAGCTTAACACCATTCCTGCTTGAATTTGAAGGCCGATTTAAATCTATCCTTTCAGAGTTGCAGACTTGAACGCAGGCCTCCTGTGGCTCGTTGGTCTAGGCGTATGATTCTCGCTTAGGGTGCGAGAGGTCCCGGGTTCAAATCCCGGACGAGCCCCCTTAAAATCACAATCTCTTAGCTTCATGGAATTCTTTGCTAAGACACATTCCTTCTGGGGCATTGTAAATGTGTTGTGTGCCAAACCTTTCAATGTTATGTGTGACACCAATTTGTCTTTCTAAAATAATGTTTTTGATTTTGTGAAGGAGTCACTCTCATGACTCATTGAGTGATGCCATTGACTGCACAGTCCCTGCCACGCAATCTGTATATGTCACATTTTGAGATTGCCTTGGAAACCTTACTGGGCAGGTACTAAAAAATACCTGTAACCAGGTACTATCACCTAATGGAAACTTTAAAGATCGAGCTGAGTCAAGTTAAGCCAAGCTAGGTAGGTGCAAGTGGAAAAGGGCTATTAGAGATCACAAAGTCTGATCGAAATTGAGGCCATTCAATTTCGGTGTAAAGACGTTAAACTACATAAGATAAGATAAGATAACCTTTATTAGTCCCACACGTGGGAAATTTGTTTTGTCACAGCAGGAAGTGGACAGTGCAAAAGTTATGAGGCAAAAATTAGAATACAATAAGAATAAATACAGTACACAACTGTACAGAATAGAATAAAATAAAATACTATATACAGTAGAATAAAATAAAATAAATATACAATAAGATAAAAATAGAATACAAATACAAATACTATATACAACTGAGTAAAAATACAACGATGACAGAAAGGATTATTGCACTTAGTATTATTGCATATGTATGGATGTGTGTGCTTGATCAGTTAAAGTCTTTATTATGGAGTCTGACAGCAGTGGGGAGGAAAGACCTGCGAAATCTCTCCGTCCCACACCGTGGGTGCCGCAGTCTCCCACTGAAGGAGCTGCTCAGTGCTGTCACAGTCTGCTGCATGGGGTGGGAGACGTTGTCCATCAGGGATGACAGCTTAGCCACCGTTCTCCTGTCACTCACCACCTCCACTGGGTCCAGAGGGCATCCTAGAACAGAGCTGGCCCTTCGGATCACCCTGTTCAGTCTCTTCCTGTCCCCAGCAGAGATGCTGCCGCCCCAGCAGACCACGCCATAAAAGATAGCAGAAGCCACCACAGAGTCATAGAATTTCTTCAGGAGTGGGCCCTCCACTCCAAACGACCTGAGTCTCCGCAGCAGGTACAGCCTGCTCTGCCCTTTCCTGTAGAGGGCGTTTGAGTTATGAGTCCAGTCCAGTCTATTGTTCAGATGAACACCAAGGTACCTGTAGCTGTCCACAGCCTCAATGTCCATACCTTGGATGTTCAGTGGTTGCAGTGGAGAATGCTTGTGCCTGCGGAAGTCTACCACCAGTTCCTTGGTTTTACTGGCGTTGATCTGGAGGTAGTTCAGCTGGCACCAGTCCACAAAGTCTTGGGTCAGACCTCTGTACTCCTTGTCGTCCCCATCAGTGATGAGGCCGACTATTGCAGAGTCATCAGAGAACTTCTGCAGGAAGCACTGGGTGGAGTTGTGGGAGAAGTCTGCAGTGTAGATGGTGAAGAGGAACTGAGCCAGAACCGTTCCCTGTGGGGCCCCCGTACTGCAGACGACCCTGTCCGACACACAGCCCTGAGTCCTCACATACTGTGGTCGGTCGGTGAGGTAGTCCAGGATCCAGGTATTGAGGTGATGGTCCACTCCAGAGTTCACCAGCTTGTCCTTTAGAACCGAGGGAAGAATGGTGTTGAAGGCACTGGAGAAATCAAAGAACATGATTCTCACAGTGCTTCCAGCGGTCTCCAGGTGAGCGAGGGAACGATGTAGGAGGTGAATGACGGCATCATCCGCTCCAATGCCAGGCTGGTAGGCAAACTGAAGTGGGTCCAGTGATGAGCTTATTAGGCGCCGAAGCTGAGCCAGGACCAACCGCTCCAGGGTCTTCATCAGGTGGGATGTCAGAGCCACCGGCCTGTAGCTGTTGAGGTCCTTGGGGCGTGAAGTCTTTGGCACTGGTACAACACAGGAGGTTTTCCAGAGCTGTGGAACTCTTCCCAACCTCAGGCTCAGGTTGAAGAGGTGCTCCATCACCCCACACAGTTGGTCCGCGCAGGACCTGACGACCCTCGAGCTGATGCCATCTGGACCCGCTGCCTTCTTGCCATTAATCCTCCTCAGTTCCCTCCTAACCTGGGTGGCTGAGAGAGACAGGCTGGAGCCTTGTGTTGAGTGTGTATTGGATGCTGTTGTTGGGGGTGGGGGGGAGTGAGCAGGGTGAATAGAGGAGGTGTGAAGTGTCTGAGGTGGAACAGCAGCAGTGGGGGTGGGTGAGTCTGCAGCCGATGTTGCAGACTGCCTCATGGCTGAGTCAAATCTGTTGAAGAAATGATTCAGTTCATTTGCCCATCTCACATCCCTCCCAGGCAGAGAGTTCTGCTGTTTGTGGCCCGAGATGGTTCTGAGGCCTCTCCAGACTTCACCAACGTTGTTTTGTTGAAGCTGGTTCTCCATCTTCTGCCTGTAGCTCTCCTTCCCATTCCTTATCAGTCCCCTCAGCTCTCTCTGCACCCTTTTCAACTCCTCTTTGTCTCTGGATTTGAAGGCCCTCCTCTTCTGCTTGAGGACGGTTTTAATTTCTGGGGTAATCCAAGGTTTGTTGTTGGAGAAACACCGTACAGTCCTGGTAGGTACAGTGTTATCCACACAGAAGTTTATATAGTCAGTAATGCATGTAGTAAGGCTGTCGATGTCCTCACCGTGGTCATCACAAATCACCTCCCACACAGTCGACTCAAAACAATCCTTAAGAGCCTCCTCGCTCTCCTCTGACCATCTCTGTACAGTGCGGGTGGCTGGTGGCTCCCTGCGCACTAAGGGCTCATACACAGGGACAAGGTGCACCAGGTTGTGATCAGATCTGCCCAGGGGAGGGAGAGGTGATGAACTGTATGCCTCTCCTGCATTGGCATACAGTAAGTCCAGTGTTTTATTGACTCTGGTTGGGCAGGTCACATACTGGGTGAAGGTGGGCAGTGTGGAGTCCAGTGAGGCATGATTGAAGTCCCCTGATATTATGTGAAGATCTCATAATGGTTTCACCTGAAACCTCTGCTGATAATTACCCACGCCTTTTTTCCACCCCTTGGCTCATGTGATGTGTTTCATAGTTGGTCAACGACCCTGGTAAAGACAACCCGCTCTGGGTTTTAAATACCTGGGACTCTCCAACGTTTAGTTTTAGATCTAACGAAGGTTCTCAGAGGAGAGGTGAAAGGTCTTCAATGCACTTAGAGAATTCCAGCTGCTTTCTTTCAAAGCTCATCAGACTACCATGACTTGGATGATTGGGAACCCTTTTTTCTCATTCACTGTGTGCAGTCCCTCTGGAGTCATCCCTGTTGGAACTTGTCAGTAGCAAAGGCCTGAAGGTACAAAAATGAATACTGAAGAGAGCTTAAAAACATTCCTGCTTGAATTTGAAGGCCGATTTAAGTCTATCCTTTCAGAGTTGCAGACTTAAACGCAGGCTTCCTGTGGCTCGTTGGTCTAGGCGTATGATTCTCGCTTTGGGTGCGAGAGGTCCCGGGTTCAAATCCCGGACGAGCCCCCTTAAAATCACAGGCTCTTAGCTTCATGGAATTCTTTGGTAAGACACATTCCTTCTGGGGCATTGTAAATGTGTTGGGTGCCAAACCATTCAATGTGATGTCTGACACCAATTTGTCTTTCTAAAATAACGTTTTTGATTTTGTGAAAGAGTCACTCTCATGACTCATTGAGTGATGCCATTGACTGCACAGTCCCTGCCACGCAATCTGTATATGTCACATTTTGAGATTGCCTTGGAAACCTTACTGGGCAGGTACTAAAAAAATACCTGTAACCAGGTACTATCACCTAATGGAAACTTTAAAGATCGAGCTGAGTCAAGTTAAGCCAAGCTAGGTAGGTGCAAGTGGAAAAGGGCTATTAGAGATCACAAAGTCTGATCGAAATTGAGGCCATTCAATTTCGGTGTAAAGACGTTAAACTACATATGTGAAGGTCTCATAATGGTTTGACCTCTGCTGATAATTACCCACACCTTTTTTCCACCCCTTGGCTCATGTGATGTGTTTCATAGTTGGTCAACGACCCTGGTAAAGACAACCCGATCTGGGTTTTAAATACCTGGGACTCTCCAACGTTTAGTTTTAGATCTAACGAAGGTTCTCAGAGGAGAGGTGAAAGGTCTTCAAGGCACTTAGAGAATTCCAGCTGCTTTCTTTCAAAGCTCATCAGACTACCATGACGTGGATGACTGGGAACCCTTTTTTCTCATTCATTGTGTGCAGTCCCTCTGGAGTCATCCCTGTTGGAGCTTGTCAGTAGCAAAGGCCTGAAGGTACAAAAATGAATACTGAAGAGAGCTTAAAAACATTCCTGCTTGAATTTGAAGGCCGATTTAAGTCTATCCTTTCAGAGTTGCAGACTTAAACGCAGGCTTCCTGTGGCTCGTTGGTCTAGGCGTATGATTCTCACTTTGGGTGCGAGAGGTCCCGGGTTCAAATCCCGGACGAGCCCCCTTAAAATCACAAGCTCTTACCTTCATGGAATTCTTCGGTAAGACACATTCCTTCTGGGGCATTGTAAATGTGTTGTGTGCCAAACCTTTCAATGTTATGTGTGACACCAATTTGTCTTTCTAAAATAACGTTTTTGATTTTGTGAAGGAGTCACTCTCATGACCCATTGAGTGATGCCATTGACTGCACAGTCCCTGCCATGCAATCTGTATATGTCACATTTTGAGATTGCCTTGGAAACCTTACTGGGCAGGTACTAAAATATACCTGTTACCAGGTACTATCACCTAATGGAAACTTTAAAGATCGGGCTGAGTCAAGTTAAGCCAAGCTAGGTAGGTGCAAGTGGAAAAGGGCTATTAGAGATCACAAAGTCTGATCGAAATTGAGGCCATTCAATTTCGGTGTAAAGACGTTAAACTACATATGTGAAGGTCTCATAATGGTTTGACCTCTGCTGATAATCACCCACGCCTTTTTTCCACCCCTTGGCTCATGTGATGTGTTTCATAGTTGGTCAACGACCCTGGTAAAGACAACCCCCTCTGGGGTTTAAATACCTGGGACTCTCCAACGTTTAGTTTTAGATCTAACGAAGGTTCTCAGAGGAGAGGTGAAAGGTCTTCAATGCACTTAGAGAATTCCAGCTGCTTTCTTTCAAAGCTCATCAGACTACCATGACGTGGATGACTGGGAACCCTTTTTTCTCATTTACTGTGTGCAGTCCCTCTGGAGTCATCCCTGTTGGAGCTTGTCAGTAGCAAAGGCCTGAAGGTACAAAAATGAATACTGAAGAGAGCTTAAAAACATTCCTGCTTGAATTTGAAGGCCGATTTAAGTCTATCCTTTCAGAGTTGCAGACTTAAACGCAGGCTTCCTGTGGCTCGTTGGTCTAGGCGTATGATTCTCGCTTTGGGTGCGAGAGGTCCCGGGTTCAAATCCCGGACGAGCCCCCTTAAAATCACAGGCTCTTAGCTTCATGGAATTCTTTGGTAAGACACATTCCTTCTGGGGCATTGTAAATGTGTTGGGTGCCAAACCATTCAATGTGATGTCTGACACCAATTTGTCTTTCTAAAATAACGTTTTTGATTTTGTGAAAGAGTCACTCTCATGACTCATTGAGTGATGCCATTGACTGCACAGTCCCTGCCACGCAATCTGTATATGTCACATTTTGAGATTGCCTTGGAAACCTTACTGGGCAGGTACTAAAAAAATACCTGTAACCAGGTACTATCACCTAATGGAAACTTTAAAGATCGAGCTGAGTCAAGTTAAGCCAAGCTAGGTAGGTGCAAGTGGAAAAGGGCTATTAGAGATCACAAAGTCTGATCGAAATTGAGGCCATTCAATTTCGGTGTAAAGACGTTAAACTACATATGTGAAGGTCTCATAATGGTTTGACCTCTGCTGATAATTACCCACACCTTTTTTCCACCCCTTGGCTCATGTGATGTGTTTCATAGTTGGTCAACGACCCTGGTAAAGACAACCCGCTCTGGGGTTTAAATACCTGGGACTCTCCAACGTTTAGTTTTAGATCTAACGAAGGTTCTCAGAGGAGAGGTGAAAGGTCTTCAAGGCACTTAGAGAATTCCAGCTGCTTTCTTTCAAAGCTCATCAGACTACCATGACGTGGATGACTGGGAACCCTTTTTTCTCATTCATTGTGTGCAGTCCCTCTGGAGTCATCCCTGTTGGAGCTTGTCAGTAGCAAAGGCCTGAAGGTACAAAAATGAATACTGAAGAGAGCTTAAAAACATTCCTGCTTGAATTTGAAGGCCGATTTAAGTCTATCCTTTCAGAGTTGCAGACTTAAACGCAGGCTTCCTGTGGCTCGTTGGTCTAGGCGTATGATTCTCGCTTTGGGTGCGAGAGGTCCCGGGTTCAAATCCCGGACGAGCCCCCTTAAAATCACAAGCTCTTAGCTTCATGGAATTCTTTGGTAAGACACATTCCTTCTGGGGCATTGTAAAAGTGTTGTGTGCCAAACCTTTCAATGTTATGTGTGACACCAATTTGTCTTTCTAAAATAACGTTTTTGATTTTGTGAAGGAGTCACTCTCATGACCCATTGAGTGATGCCATTGACTGCACAGTCCCTGCCATGCAATCTGTATATGTCACATTTTGAGATTGCCTTGGAAACCTTACTGGGCAGGTACTAAAATATACCTGTTACCAGGTACTATCACCTAATGGAAACTTTAAAGATCGGGCTGAGTCAAGTTAAGCCAAGCTAGGTAGGTGCAAGTGGAAAAGGGCTATTAGAGATCACAAAGTCTGATCGAAATTGAGGCCATTCAATTTCGGTGTAAAGACGTTAAACTACATATGTGAAGGTCTCATAATGGTTTGACCTCTGCTGATAATTACCCACACCTTTTTTCCACCCCTTGGCTCATGTGATGTGTTTCATAGTTGGTCAACGACCCTGGTAAAGACAACCCGCTCTGGGTTTTAAATACCTGGGACTCTCCAACGTTTAGTTTTAGATCTAACGAAGGTTCTCAGAGGAGAGGTGAAAGGTCTTCAATGCACTTAGAGAATTCCAGCTGCTTTCTTTCAAAGCTCATCAGACTACCATGACGTGGATGACTGGGAACCCTTTTTTCTCATTTACTGTGTGCAGTCCCTCTGGAGTCATCCCTGTTGGAGCTTGTCAGTAGCAAAGTCCTGAAAGTACAAAAATGAATACTGAAGAGAGCTTAAAAACATTCCTGCTTGAATTTGAAGGCCGATTTAAGTCTATCCTTTCAGAGTTGCAGACTTAAACGCAGGCTTCCAGTGGCTCGTTGGTCTAGGCGTATGATTCTCGCTTTGGGTGCGAGAGGTCCCGGGTTCAAATCCCGGACGAGCCCCCTTAAAATCACAGGCTCTTAGCTTCATGGAATTCTTTGGTAAGACACATTCCTTCTGGGGCATTGTAAATGTGTTGGGTGCCAAACCATTCAATGTTATGTCTGACACCAATTTGTCTTTCTAAAATAACGTTTTTGATTTTGTGAAAGAGTCACTCTCATGACTCATTGAGTGATGCCATTGACTGCACAGTCCCTGCCACGCAATCTGTATATGTCACATTTTGAGATTGCCTTGGAAACCTTACTGGGCAGGTACTAAAAAAATACCTGTAACCAGGTACTATCACCTAATGGAAACTTTAAAGATCGAGCTGAGTCAAGTTAAGCCAAGCTAGGTAGGTGCAAGTGGAAAAGGGCTATTAGAGATCACAAAGTCTGATCGAAATTGAGGCCATTCAATTTCGGTGTAAAGACGTTAAACTACATATGTGAAGGTCTCATAATGGTTTGACCTCTGCTGATAATTACCCACACCTTTTTTCCACCCCTTGGCTCATGTGATGTGTTTCATAGTTGGTCAACGACCCTGGTAAAGACAACCCCCTCTGGGGTTTAAATACCTGGGACTCTCCAACGTTTAGTTTTAGATCTAACGAAGGTTCTCAGAGGAGAGGTGAAAGGTCTTCAAGGCACTTAGAGAATTCCAGCTGCTTTCTTTCAAAGCTCATCAGACTACCATGACGTGGATGACTGGGAACCCTTTTTTCTCATTCACTGTGTGCAGTCCCTCTGGAGTCATCCCTGTTGGAGCTTGTCAGTAGCAAATGCCTGAAGGTACAAAAATGAATACTGAAGAGAGCTTAACACCATTCCTGCTTGAATTTGAAGGCCGATATAAGTCTATCCTTTCAGAGTTGCAGACTTGAACGCAGGCCTCCTGTGGCTCGTTGGTCTAGGCGTATGATTCTTGCTTAGGGTGCGAGAGGTCCCGGGTTCAAATCCCGGACGAGCCCCCTTAAACTCACAAGCTCTTAGCTTCATGGAATTCTTTGCTAAGACACATTCCTTCTGGGGCATTGTAAATGTGTTGTGTGCCAAACCTTTCAATGTGATGTGTGACACCAATTTGTCTTTCTAAAATAACGTTTTTGATTTTGTGAAAGAGTCACTCTCATGACTCATTGAGTGATGCCATTGACTGCACAGTCCCTGCCACGCAATCTGTATATGTCACATTTTGAGATTGCCTTGGAAACCTTACTGGGCAGGTACTAAAAAAATACCTGTAACCAGGTACTATCACCTAATGGAAACTTTAAAGATCGAGCTGAGTCAAGTTAAGCCAAGCTAGGTAGGTGCAAGTGGAAAAGGGCTATTAGAGATCACAAAGTCTGATCGAAATTGAGGCCATTCAATTTCGGTGTAAAGACGTTAAACTACATATGTGAAGGTCTCATAATGGTTTCACCTGAAACCTCTGCTGATAATCACCCACGCCTTTTTTCCACCCCTTGGCTCATGTGATGTGTTTCATAGTTGGTCAACGACCCTGGTAAAGACAACCCCCTCTGGGGTTTAAATACCTGGGACTCTCCAACGTTTAGTTTTAGATCTAACGAAGGTTCTCAGAGGAGAGGTGAAAGGTCTTCAAGGCACTTAGAGAATTCCAGCTGCTTTCTTTCAAAGCTCATCAGACTACCATGACGTGGATGACTGGGAACCCTTTTTTCTCATTCACTGTGTGCAGTCCCTCTGGAGTCATCCCTGTTGGAGCTTGTCAGTAGCAAAGGCCTGAAGGTACAAAAATGAATACTGAAGAGAGCTTAACACCATTCCTGCTTGAATTTGAAGGCCGATATAAGTCTATCCTTTCAGAGTTGCAGACTTGAACGCAGGCCTCCTGTGGCTCGTTGGTCTAGGCGTATGATTCTTGCTTAGGGTGCGAGAGGTCCCGGGTTCAAATCCCGGACGAGCCCCCTTAAACTCACAAGCTCTTAGCTTCATGGAATTCTTTGGTAAGACACATTCCTTCTGGGGCATTGTAAAAGTGTTGTGTGCCAAACCTTTCAATGTTATGTGTGACACCAATTTGTCTTTCTAAAATAACGTTTTTGATTTTGTGAAGGAGTCACTCTCATGACCCATTGAGTGATGCCATTGACTGCACAGTCCCTGCCATGCAATCTGTATATGTCACATTTTGAGATTGCCTTGGAAACCTTACTGGGCAGGTACTAAAATATACCTGTTACCAGGTACTATCACCTAATGGAAACTTTAAAGATCGGGCTGAGTCAAGTTAAGCCAAGCTAGGTAGGTGCAAGTGGAAAAGGGCTATTAGAGATCACAAAGTCTGATCGAAATTGAGGCCATTCAATTTCGGTGTAAAGACGTTAAACTACATATGTGAAGGTCTCATAATGGTTTGACCTCTGCTGATAATCACCCACGCCTTTTTTCCACCCCTTGGCTCATGTGATGTGTTTCATAGTTGGTCAACGACCCTGGTAAAGACAACCCCCTCTGGGGTTTAAATACCTGGGACTCTCCAACGTTTAGTTTTAGATCTAACGAAGGTTCTCAGAGGAGAGGTGAAAGGTCTTCAATGCACTTAGAGAATTCCAGCTGCTTTCTTTCAAAGCTCATCAGACTACCATGACGTGGATGACTGGGAACCCTTTTTTCTCATTTACTGTGTGCAGTCCCTCTGGAGTCATCCCTGTTGGAGCTTGTCAGTAGCAAATGCCTGAAGGTACAAAAATGAATACTGAAGAGAGCTTAAAAACATTCCTGCTTGAATTTGAAGGCCGATTTAAGTCTATCCTTTCAGAGTTGCAGACTTAAACGCAGGCTTCCTGTGGCTCGTTGGTCTAGGCGTATGATTCTCGCTTTGGGTGCGAGAGGTCCCGGGTTCAAATCCCGGACGAGCCCCCTTAAAATCACAGGCTCTTAGCTTCATGGAATTCTTTGGTAAGACACATTCCTTCTGGGGCATTGTAAATGTGTTGGGTGCCAAACCATTCAATGTGATGTCTGACACCAATTTGTCTTTCTAAAATAACGTTTTTGATTTTGTGAAAGAGTCACTCTCATGACTCATTGAGTGATGCCATTGACTGCACAGTCCCTGCCACGCAATCTGTATATGTCACATTTTGAGATTGCCTTGGAAACCTTACTGGGCAGGTACTAAAAAAATACCTGTAACCAGGTACTATCACCTAATGGAAACTTTAAAGATCGAGCTGAGTCAAGTTAAGCCAAGCTAGGTAGGTGCAAGTGGAAAAGGGCTATTAGAGATCACAAAGTCTGATCGAAATTGAGGCCATTCAATTTCGGTGTAAAGACGTTAAACTACATATGTGAAGGTCTCATAATGGTTTGACCTCTGCTGATAATTACCCACACCTTTTTTCCACCCCTTGGCTCATGTGATGTGTTTCATAGTTGGTCAACGACCCTGGTAAAGACAACCCGCTCTGGGGTTTAAATACCTGGGACTCTCCAACGTTTAGTTTTAGATCTAACGAAGGTTCTCAGAGGAGAGGTGAAAGGTCTTCAAGGCACTTAGAGAATTCCAGCTGCTTTCTTTCAAAGCTCATCAGACTACCATGACGTGGATGACTGGGAACCCTTTTTTCTCATTCACTGTGTGCAGTCCCTCTGGAGTCATCCCTGTTGGAGCTTGTCAGTAGCAAAGGCCTGAAGGTACAAAAATGAATACTGAAGAGAGCTTAAAAACATTCCTGCTTGAATTTGAAGGCCGATTTAAGTCTATCCTTTCAGAGTTGCAGACTTAAACGCAGGCTTCCTGTGGCTCGTTGGTCTAGGCGTATGATTCTCGCTTTGGGTGCGAGAGGTCCTGGGTTCAAATCCCGGACGAGCCCCCTTAAAATCACAAGCTCTTACCTTCATGGAATTCTTTGGTAAGACACATTCCTTCTGGGGCATTGTAAAAGTGTTGTGTGCCAAACCTTTCAATGTTATGTGTGACACCAATTTGTCTTTCTAAAATAACGTTTTTGATTTTGTGAAGGAGTCACTCTCATGACCCATTGAGTGATGCCATTGACTGCACAGTCCCTGCCACGCAATCTGTATATGTCACATTTTGAGATTGCCTTGGAAACCTTACTGGGCACGTACTAAAATATACCTGTTACCAGGTACTATCACCTAATGGAAACTTTAAAGATCGGGCTGAGTCAAGTTAAGCCAAGCTAGGTAGGTACAAGTGGAAAAGGGCTATTAGAGATCACAAAGTCTGATCGAAATTGAGGCCATTCAATTTCGGTGTAAAGACGTTAAACTACATATGTGAAGGTCTCATAATGGTTTCACCTGAAACCTCTGCTGATAATCACCCACGCCTTTTTTCCACCCCTTGGCTCATGTGATGTGTTTCATAGTTGGTCAACGACCCTGGTAAAGACAACCCCCTCTGGGGTTTAAATACCTGGGACTCTCCAACGTTTAGTTTTAGATCTAACGAAGGTTCTCAGAGGAGAGGTGAAAGGTCTTCAAGGCACTTAGAGAATTCCAGCTGCTTTCTTTCAAAGCTCATCAGACTACCATGACGTGGATGACTGGGAACCCTTTTTTCTCATTCACTGTGTGCAGTCCCTCTGGAGTCATCCCTGTTGGAGCTTGTCAGTAGCAAAGGCCTGAAGGTACAAAAATGAATACTGAAGAGAGCTTAACACCATTCCTGCTTGAATTTGAAGGCCGATATAAGTCTATCCTTTCAGAGTTGCAGACTTAAACGCGGGCCTCCTGTGGCTCGTTGGTCTAGGCGTATGATTCTCGCTTCGTGTGCGAGAGGTCCCGGGTTCAAATCCCGGACGAGCCCCCTTAAAATCACAAGCTCTTAGCTTCATGGAATTCTTTGCAAAGACACATTCCTTCTGGGGCATTGTAAATGTGTTGTGTGCCAAACGACTCAATGTGATGTGTGACACCAATTTGTCTTTCTAAAATAACGTTTTTGATTTTGTGAAGGAGTCACTCTCATGACTCATTGAGTGATGCCATTGACTGCACAGTCCCTGCCACGCAATCTGTATATGTCACGTTTTGAGATTGCCTTGGAAACCTTACTGGGCAGGTACTAAAAAAATACCTGTAACCAGGTACTATCACCTAATGGAAACTTTAAAGATCGAGCTGAGTCAAGTTAAGCCAAGCTAGGTAGGTGCAAGTGGAAAAGGGCTATTAGAGATCACAAAGTCTGATCGAAATTGAGGCCATTCAATTTCGGTGTAAAGACGTTAAACTACATATGTGAAGGTCTCATAATGGTTTGACCTCTGCTGATAATTACCCACACCTTTTTTCCACCCCTTGGCTCATGTGATGTGTTTCATAGTTGGTCAACGACCCTGGTAAAGACAACCCGCTCTGGGTTTTAAATACCTGGGACTCTCCAACGTTTAGTTTTAGATCTAACGAAGGTTCTCAGAGGAGAGGTGAAAGGTCTTCAATGCACTTAGAGAATTCCAGCTGCTTTCTTTCAAAGCTCATCAGACTACCATGACGTGGATGACTGGGAACCCTTTTTTCTCATTCACTGTGTGCAGTCCCTCTGGAGTCATCCCTGTTGGAGCTTGTCAGTAGCAAAGGCCTGAAGGTACAAAAATGAATACTGAAGAGAGCTTAAAAACATTCCTGCTTGAATTTGAAGGCCGATTTAAGTCTATCCTTTCAGAGTTGCAGACTTAAACGCAGGCTTCCTGTGGCTCGTTGGTCTAGGCGTATGATTCTCGCTTTGGGTGCGAGAGGTCCCGAGTTCAAATCCGGGACGAACCCCCTTAAAATCACAAGCTCTTAGCTTCATGGAATTCTTTGGTAAGACACATTCCTTCTGGGGCATTGTAAATGTGTTGTGTGCCAAACCTTTCAATGTTATGTGTGACACCAATTTGTCTTTCTAAAATAACGTTTTTGATTTTGTGAAGGAGTCACTCTCATGACCCATTGAGTGATGCCATTGACTGCACAGTCCCTGCCACGCAATCTGTATATGTCACATTTTGAGATTGCCTTGGAAACCTTACTGGGCACGTACTAAAATATACCTGTTACCAGGTACTATCACCTAATGGAAACTTTAAAGATCGGGCTGAGTCAAGTTAAGCCAAGCTAGGTAGGTACAAGTGGAAAAGGGCTATTAGAGATCACAAAGTCTGATCGAAATTGAGGCCATTCAATTTCGGTGTAAAGACGTTAAACTACATATGTGAAGGTCTCATAATGGTTTCACCTGAAACCTCTGCTGATAATCACCCACGCCTTTTTTCCACCCCTTGGCTCATGTGATGTGTTTCATAGTTGGTCAACGACCCTGGTAAAGACAACCCCCTCTGGGGTTTAAATACCTGGGACTCTCCAACGTTTAGTTTTAGATCTAACGAAGGTTCTCAGAGGAGAGGTGAAAGGTCTTCAAGGCACTTAGAGAATTCCAGCTGCTTTCTTTCAAAGCTCATCAGACTACCATGACGTGGATGACTGGGAACCCTTTTTTCTCATTCACTGTGTGCAGTCCCTCTGGAGTCATCCCTGTTGGAGCTTGTCAGTAGCAAAGGCCTGAAGGTACAAAAATGAATACTGAAGAGAGCTTAACACCATTCCTGCTTGAATTTGAAGGCCGATATAAGTCTATCCTTTCAGAGTTGCAGACTTAAACGCAGGCCTCCTGTGGCTCGTTGGTCTAGGCGTATGATTCTCGCTTCGGGTGCGAGAGGTCCCGGGTTCAAATCCCGGACGAGCCCCCTTAAAATCACAATCTCTTAGCTTGATGGAATTCTTTGCAAAGACACATTCCTTCTGGGGCATTGTAAATGTGTTGTGTGCCAAACGACTCAATGTTATGTGTGACACCAATTTGTCTTTCTAAAATAACGTTTTTGATTTTGTGAAAGAGTCACTCTCATGACTCATTGAGTGATGCCATTGACTGCACAGTCCCTGCCACGCAATCTGTATATGTCACGTTTTGAGATTGCCTTGGAAACCTTACTGGGCAGGTACTAAAAAAATACCTGTAACCAGGTACTATCACCTAATGGAAACTTTAAAGATCGAGCTGAGTCAAGTTAAGCCAAGCTAGGTAGGTGCAAGTGGAAAAGGGCTATTAGAGATCACAAAGTCTGATCGAAATTGAGGCCATTCAATTTCGGTGTAAAGACGTTAAACTACATATGTGAAGGTCTCATAATGGTTTGACCTCTGCTGATAATTACCCACACCTTTTTTCCACCCCTTGGCTCATGTGATGTGTTTCATAGTTGGTCAACGACCCTGGTAAAGACAACCCGCTCTGGGTTTTAAATACCTGGGACTCTCCAACGTTTAGTTTTAGATCTAACGAAGGTTCTCAGAGGAGAGGTGAAAGGTCTTCAAGGCACTTAGAGAATTCCAGCTGCTTTCTTTCAAAGCTCATCAGACTACCATGACGTGGATGACTGGGAACCCTTTTTTCTCATTCACTGTGTGCAGTCCCTCTGGAGTCATCCCTGTTGGAGCTTGTCAGTAGCAAAGGCCTGAAGGTACAAAAATGAATACTGAAGAGAGCTTAAAAACATTCCTGCTTGAATTTGAAGGCCGATTTAAGTCTATCCTTTCAGAGTTGCAGACTTAAACGCAGGCTTCCTGTGGCTCGTTGGTCTAGGCGTATGATTCTCGCTTTGGGTGCGAGAGGTCCCGGGTTCAAATCCCGGACGAGCCCCCTTAAACTCACAAGCTCTTAGCTTCATGGAATTCTTTGGTAAGACACATTCCTTCTGGGGCATTGTAAAAGTGTTGTGTGCCAAACCTTTCAATGTTATGTGTGACACCAATTTGTCTTTCTAAAATAACGTTTTTGATTTTGTGAAGGAGTCACTCTCATGACCCATTGAGTGATGCCATTGACTGCACAGTCCCTGCCATGCAATCTGTATATGTCACATTTTGAGATTGCCTTGGAAACCTTACTGGGCAGGTACTAAAATATACCTGTTACCAGGTACTATCACCTAATGGAAACTTTAAAGATCGGGCTGAGTCAAGTTAAGCCAAGCTAGGTAGGTGCAAGTGGAAAAGGGCTATTAGAGATCACAAAGTCTGATCGAAATTGAGGCCATTCAATTTCGGTGTAAAGACGTTAAACTACATATGTGAAGGTCTCATAATGGTTTGACCTCTGCTGATAATCACCCACGCCTTTTTTCCACCCCTTGGCTCATGTGATGTGTTTCATAGTTGGTCAACGACCCTGGTAAAGACAACCCCCTCTGGGGTTTAAATACCTGGGACTCTCCAACGTTTAGTTTTAGATCTAACGAAGGTTCTCAGAGGAGAGGTGAAAGGTCTTCAATGCACTTAGAGAATTCCAGCTGCTTTCTTTCAAAGCTCATCAGACTACCATGACGTGGATGACTGGGAACCCTTTTTTCTCATTTACTGTGTGCAGTCCCTCTGGAGTCATCCCTGTTGGAGCTTGTCAGTAGCAAATGCCTGAAGGTACAAAAATGAATACTGAAGAGAGCTTAAAAACATTCCTGCTTGAATTTGAAGGCCGATTTAAGTCTATCCTTTCAGAGTTGCAGACTTAAACGCAGGCTTCCTGTGGCTCGTTGGTCTAGGCGTATGATTCTCGCTTTGGGTGCGAGAGGTCCCGGGTTCAAATCCCGGACGAGCCCCCTTAAAATCACAGGCTCTTAGCTTCATGGAATTCTTTGGTAAGACACATTCCTTCTGGGGCATTGTAAATGTGTTGGGTGCCAAACCATTCAATGTGATGTCTGACACCAATTTGTCTTTCTAAAATAACGTTTTTGATTTTGTGAAAGAGTCACTCTCATGACTCATTGAGTGATGCCATTGACTGCACAGTCCCTGCCACGCAATCTGTATATGTCACATTTTGAGATTGCCTTGGAAACCTTACTGGGCAGGTACTAAAAAAATACCTGTAACCAGGTACTATCACCTAATGGAAACTTTAAAGATCGAGCTGAGTCAAGTTAAGCCAAGCTAGGTAGGTGCAAGTGGAAAAGGGCTATTAGAGATCACAAAGTCTGATCGAAATTGAGGCCATTCAATTTCGGTGTAAAGACGTTAAACTACATATGTGAAGGTCTCATAATGGTTTGACCTCTGCTGATAATTACCCACACCTTTTTTCCACCCCTTGGCTCATGTGATGTGTTTCATAGTTGGTCAACGACCCTGGTAAAGACAACCCGCTCTGGGGTTTAAATACCTGGGACTCTCCAACGTTTAGTTTTAGATCTAACGAAGGTTCTCAGAGGAGAGGTGAAAGGTCTTCAAGGCACTTAGAGAATTCCAGCTGCTTTCTTTCAAAGCTCATCAGACTACCATGACGTGGATGACTGGGAACCCTTTTTTCTCATTCACTGTGTGCAGTCCCTCTGGAGTCATCCCTGTTGGAGCTTGTCAGTAGCAAAGGCCTGAAGGTACAAAAATGAATACTGAAGAGAGCTTAAAAACATTCCTGCTTGAATTTGAAGGCCGATTTAAGTCTATCCTTTCAGAGTTGCAGACTTAAACGCAGGCTTCCTGTGGCTCGTTGGTCTAGGCGTATGATTCTCGCTTTGGGTGCGAGAGGTCCTGGGTTCAAATCCTGGACGAGCCCCCTTAAAATCACAAGCTCTTACCTTCATGGAATTCTTTGGTAAGACACATTCCTTCTGGGGCATTGTAAAAGTGTTGTGTGCCAAACCTTTCAATGTTATGTGTGACACCAATTTGTCTTTCTAAAATAACGTTTTTGATTTTGTGAAGGAGTCACTCTCATGACCCATTGAGTGATGCCATTGACTGCACAGTCCCTGCCACGCAATCTGTATATGTCACATTTTGAGATTGCCTTGGAAACCTTACTGGGCACGTACTAAAATATACCTGTTACCAGGTACTATCACCTAATGGAAACTTTAAAGATCGGGCTGAGTCAAGTTAAGCCAAGCTAGGTAGGTACAAGTGGAAAAGGGCTATTAGAGATCACAAAGTCTGATCGAAATTGAGGCCATTCAATTTCGGTGTAAAGACGTTAAACTACATATGTGAAGGTCTCATAATGGTTTCACCTGAAACCTCTGCTGATAATCACCCACGCCTTTTTTCCACCCCTTGGCTCATGTGATGTGTTTCATAGTTGGTCAACGACCCTGGTAAAGACAACCCCCTCTGGGGTTTAAATACCTGGGACTCTCCAACGTTTAGTTTTAGATCTAACGAAGGTTCTCAGAGGAGAGGTGAAAGGTCTTCAAGGCACTTAGAGAATTCCAGCTGCTTTCTTTCAAAGCTCATCAGACTACCATGACGTGGATGACTGGGAACCCTTTTTTCTCATTCACTGTGTGCAGTCCCTCTGGAGTCATCCCTGTTGGAGCTTGTCAGTAGCAAAGGCCTGAAGGTACAAAAATGAATACTGAAGAGAGCTTAACACCATTCCTGCTTGAATTTGAAGGCCGATATAAGTCTATCCTTTCAGAGTTGCAGACTTAAACGTGGGCCTCCTGTGGCTCGTTGGTCTAGGCGTATGATTCTCGCTTCGTGTGCGAGAGGTCCCGGGTTCAAATCCCGGACGAGCCCCCTTAAAATCACAAGCTCTTAGCTTCATGGAATTCTTTGCAAAGACACATTCCTTCTGGGGCATTGTAAATGTGTTGTGTGCCAAACGACTCAATGTGATGTGTGACACCAATTTGTCTTTCTAAAATAACGTTTTTGATTTTGTGAAGGAGTCACTCTCATGACTCATTGAGTGATGCCATTGACTGCACAGTCCCTGCCACGCAATCTGTATATGTCACGTTTTGAGATTGCCTTGGAAACCTTACTGGGCAGGTACTAAAAAAATACCTGTAACCAGGTACTATCACCTAATGGAAACTTTAAAGATCGAGCTGAGTCAAGTTAAGCCAAGCTAGGTAGGTGCAAGTGGAAAAGGGCTATTAGAGATCACAAAGTCTGATCGAAATTGAGGCCATTCAATTTCGGTGTAAAGACGTTAAACTACATATGTGAAGGTCTCATAATGGTTTGACCTCTGCTGATAATTACCCACACCTTTTTTCCACCCCTTGGCTCATGTGATGTGTTTCATAGTTGGTCAACGACCCTGGTAAAGACAACCCGCTCTGGGTTTTAAATACCTGGGACTCTCCAACGTTTAGTTTTAGATCTAACGAAGGTTCTCAGAGGAGAGGTGAAAGGTCTTCAATGCACTTAGAGAATTCCAGCTGCTTTCTTTCAAAGCTCATCAGACTACCATGACGTGGATGACTGGGAACCCTTTTTTCTCATTCACTGTGTGCAGTCCCTCTGGAGTCATCCCTGTTGGAGCTTGTCAGTAGCAAAGGCCTGAAGGTACAAAAATGAATACTGAAGAGAGCTTAAAAACATTCCTGCTTGAATTTGAAGGCCGATTTAAGTCTATCCTTTCAGAGTTGCAGACTTAAACGCAGGCTTCCTGTGGCTCGTTGGTCTAGGCGTATGATTCTCGCTTTGGGTGCGAGAGGTCCCGAGTTCAAATCCGGGACGAACCCCCTTAAAATCACAAGCTCTTAGCTTCATGGAATTCTTTGGTAAGACACATTCCTTCTGGGGCATTGTAAATGTGTTGTGTGCCAAACCTTTCAATGTTATGTGTGACACCAATTTGTCTTTCTAAAATAACGTTTTTGATTTTGTGAAGGAGTCACTCTCATGACCCATTGAGTGATGCCATTGACTGCACAGTCCCTGCCACGCAATCTGTATATGTCACATTTTGAGATTGCCTTGGAAACCTTACTGGGCACGTACTAAAATATACCTGTTACCAGGTACTATCACCTAATGGAAACTTTAAAGATCGGGCTGAGTCAAGTTAAGCCAAGCTAGGTAGGTACAAGTGGAAAAGGGCTATTAGAGATCACAAAGTCTGATCGAAATTGAGGCCATTCAATTTCGGTGTAAAGACGTTAAACTACATATGTGAAGGTCTCATAATGGTTTCACCTGAAACCTCTGCTGATAATCACCCACGCCTTTTTTCCACCCCTTGGCTCATGTGATGTGTTTCATAGTTGGTCAACGACCCTGGTAAAGACAACCCCCTCTGGGGTTTAAATACCTGGGACTCTCCAACGTTTAGTTTTAGATCTAACGAAGGTTCTCAGAGGAGAGGTGAAAGGTCTTCAAGGCACTTAGAGAATTCCAGCTGCTTTCTTTCAAAGCTCATCAGACTACCATGACGTGGATGACTGGGAACCCTTTTTTCTCATTCACTGTGTGCAGTCCCTCTGGAGTCATCCCTGTTGGAGCTTGTCAGTAGCAAAGGCCTGAAGGTACAAAAATGAATACTGAAGAGAGCTTAACACCATTCCTGCTTGAATTTGAAGGCCGATATAAGTCTATCCTTTCAGAGTTGCAGACTTAAACGCAGGCCTCCTGTGGCTCGTTGGTCTAGGCGTATGATTCTCGCTTCGGGTGCGAGAGGTCCCGGGTTCAAATCCCGGACGAGCCCCCTTAAAATCACAATCTCTTAGCTTGATGGAATTCTTTGCAAAGACACATTCCTTCTGGGGCATTGTAAATGTGTTGTGTGCCAAACGACTCAATGTTATGTGTGACACCAATTTGTCTTTCTAAAATAACGTTTTTGATTTTGTGAAAGAGTCACTCTCATGACTCATTGAGTGATGCCATTGACTGCACAGTCCCTGCCACGCAATCTGTATATGTCACGTTTTGAGATTGCCTTGGAAACCTTACTGGGCAGGTACTAAAAAAATACCTGTAACCAGGTACTATCACCTAATGGAAACTTTAAAGATCGAGCTGAGTCAAGTTAAGCCAAGCTAGGTAGGTGCAAGTGGAAAAGGGCTATTAGAGATCACAAAGTCTGATCGAAATTGAGGCCATTCAATTTCGGTGTAAAGACGTTAAACTACATATGTGAAGGTCTCATAATGGTTTGACCTCTGCTGATAATTACCCACACCTTTTTTCCACCCCTTGGCTCATGTGATGTGTTTCATAGTTGGTCAACGACCCTGGTAAAGACAACCCGCTCTGGGTTTTAAATACCTGGGACTCTCCAACGTTTAGTTTTAGATCTAACGAAGGTTCTCAGAGGAGAGGTGAAAGGTCTTCAAGGCACTTAGAGAATTCCAGCTGCTTTCTTTCAAAGCTCATCAGACTACCATGACGTGGATGACTGGGAACCCTTTTTTCTCATTCACTGTGTGCAGTCCCTCTGGAGTCATCCCTGTTGGAGCTTGTCAGTAGCAAAGGCCTGAAGGTACAAAAATGAATACTGAAGAGAGCTTAAAAACATTCCTGCTTGAATTTGAAGGCCGATTTAAGTCTATCCTTTCAGAGTTGCAGACTTAAACGCAGGCTTCCTGTGGCTCGTTGGTCTAGGCGTATGATTCTCGCTTTGGGTGCGAGAGGTCCCGGGTTCAAATCCCGGACGAGCCCCCTTAAAATCACAGACTCTTAGCTTCATGGAATTCTTTGGTAAGACACATTCCTTCTGGGGCATTGTAAATGTGTTGGGTGCCAAACCATTCAATGTTATGTGTGACACCAATTTGTCTTTCTAAAATAACGTTTTTGATTTTGTGAAGGAGTCACTCTCATGACCCATTGAGTGATGCCATTGACTGCACAGTCCCTGCCACGCAATCTGTATATGTCACATTTTGAGATTGCCTTGGAAACCTTACTGGGCAGGTACTAAAATATACCTGTTACCAGGTACTATCACCTAATGGAAACTTTAAAGATCGGGCTAAGTCAAGTTAAGCCAAGCTAGGTAGGTGCAAGTGGAAAAGGGCTATTAGAGATCACAAAGTCTGATCGAAATTGAGGCCATTCAATTTCGGTGTAAAGACGTTAAACTCCATATGTGAAGGTCTCATAATGGTTTCACCTCTGCTGATAATTACCCACGCCTTTTTTCCACCCTTGGCTCATGTGATGTGTTTCATAGTTGGTCAACGACCCTGGTAAAGACAACCCCCTCTGGGGTTTAAATACCTGGGACTCTCCAACGTTTAGTTTTAGATCTAACGAAGGTTCTCAGAGGAGAGGTGAAAGGTCTTCAAGGCACTTAGAAAATTCCAGCTGCTTTCTTTCAAAGCTCATCAGACTACCATGACGTGGATGACTGGGAACCCTTTTTTCTCATTCACTGTGTGCAGTCCCTCTGGAGTCATCCCTGTTGGAGCTTGTCAGTAGCAAAGTCCTG
>NC_140613.1:42931910-42959410 GCF_057381915.1 Diplotaxodon limnothrissa | reverse complement strand
CCTACTAACTGCCTTTGTCCCACAGTCCAAAGACATGCAGTACCCAGAGAGAGCCCACGCAGACACTAAAAGCACATGCAAACTTTACAGAGAAAGGCCCCGACCAGATGGTGGAGTCGAATTCAGGAGGTAGTTGTTAGCAGTGCGCCGCCATGGGTATAAAAGCAAAATTTAAACAATTAAAACAGCCATGACTAAATTGACTCTAGCTAAGCCTGTCGGGTAAATAACAAGATTAAATGCGAAACAGTTAAACTGAAATAGAACTCCAGTTTTAGACCTACAGTTTTACAGCTGAGCCACAGCGTCTCCACTGCCTACATGAGCTGTGGCCTGAGCTGCCAGTCATTTCACAACATCCTGCTCAGTCTTGACAATCACTCTGTTCAGTCCACAGCACCAACTCTTTAAGAATCCTAATTTAGTGACAGAGTCCAAGATGAGTTCTTTACAGCAGCATCAGTCAAAAAGTTTTGACTGCCATTTCACTGTGAACTTTAATGATGAAAGAAAGACTCTACAAACTGCAGCTTCTCCTTTATATAGTAACAAAAATCTGCATTGTATATTGTCTTTGATAACTTGCTGGCCACATATTCATTGTTAATGCAATCAGGCATGCCCTTAACCTTCAAATCGCCTACAAATAACATGGTAGCTGCTAGCTGGTGCTGACAAACAGGTTGGGAGTGGGAGGGATACTTCCTGTTTCTCATGAAAATGTGAAAAAATGTGAACCCTTGGGAGGAAGAGAAGACCAGACATATGGACACATTTTACGTGCTTTTACCGGGGAAAGTTACGCCACACGCTTTACAAACTTTTACAGTCATAAGATTATCGCAGACTAACCGTAAAGTCGATTCAGCTGACTAAAATATAGTCGAGTAAAACTAAAATAATGCCTAAATTATGACAAAAACTAAATGATCTTTAGTCAAAAGCTGAGGCTGAAACTAAATCAGAATGTGCTGTCCACTGGCACCTATTGTCTCAATGATTACTCCACATCTGTTTAGCTGTTATCTGTATCCATTTGGGGCAAGCACAAGGCTCTCTTTAAGGTGTGTGTGTCGTTTTTCCAACTACTACTACTGCTGCAATGAAGTATCAGGGTTTTTAATACAAGGTAAATGAGCAGGCAGATTCACAATAAATTCAAATGCTAAATTTATAAACTGGAAAAGATGCTTCAGTCTTAATCAAATTATTTTCTGCACCCTTTTCCAAATTCTAACAGTTGTGCCACATCGTTTGCTGCACTGCTCCTACAGAGCCAGTTTTACTTACTAAGGAGGGTGAATACAACAGAAAATAGCAATCCATGCATACTAAAGGGTTCTTAAATCTCAGTTTAGTTTTTAAGAAGATTTACTGAGACTACACCATCATGCTGTGGAAAATGAAAATGAAACCCAAATGAAAAGTTAATTTTCTTTCTTTATCCTTGTTTAGTCAGGACTCCAGATTTTCATTTTGACTTGGCAGGGCGCTGTAAACAGCCAGAGGCAGTCAGTGAGAGTGGTGTGACTGATTTAAGGGGGATCTAAGCCTGAGAGAATCCTTAAATTAGAGAAACAACAGGACTTTGGTGTAAAACGTTTGTGCCCGGTGAAAAGTCTCAAGAACATGGGACGTGATTATTTTTAAAGCTTTTTAAAATCTAAGTAAGAACATGGTTTGAAGATAAACTTCATAAATTGTGTTTCTCAGGCCTGAAGTGGTTGTTTTGGTTGTCAGTTACTATATGGACCAACGGATATGGAAGAGTTCCTTACTTTGTTCCTCATTAGTTTACAACTCATAGACGTTTTTCACGTGGTGAGTCTGAAAGCACAACACTGTCGTGCCTCTTGATTTTGGTAGCAAAAAAAAAAGTGGGGCTGAAAGATAAAAGCTGAAACAAAAAAACAAACACTGGGATTTTCTGATACATTTTATTAATGCTAGTTTTAATGTTGTCCCATTTACAGACTGGTCTGTTACAGGGCTTCTGTGGAACCTTCTGTAGAATTTGTATATTTTGCATCCCGCTCTTAGCATCATTCTATCCGTCTGTCTATGTTTCTCCTTATCTGGGGCCAAGTCACAAATAAGGAGAAAGGCCCAGACCCCATTCTCCCAAACTACCTCCTGAAATGTATTTGGAGGAACAAACTCCTCCTTGTGGGGCAGCAGCTTGTTGGCTGCCTCCTGACGAAGCCAACAAAAGCACTTCTGAGATTCTCAGAGTACAGATGAGATTCTGAGGGCACCAGTTTGCCACCTAAATACGATATGCCTCAAAATTCTGGCCCTGAAAACTATGAACAGAATTTATTAATAAGGACAGCCCTGGCATAGAACAACACCCACCAAGAATGAGTCCGACTTCTTGCTGAGCAAAGCAGAGCAAACTCCCATAGAGCCTCAAATATTCCTTATATTCCTGACGGGGCCAGGTACAGCACCGTGGAAAACGAGTGGCTAGCCATCCAGATGTCAGACTCCCTTAGCTATTACCTCCTGGGCCTCCCCTTCACCCTCTGTTCGGACCACGCTCTGCTGCAGTGGCTCCATTGCATGAAGGATGCCAACGCCCGGATCACACCGTGGTATTTGGCTTTACAGCCTTTTAAGTTCCGAGTGGTCCATGGGCTGGGGGTGCAGACGGTTGTGGATGACTTCCTCTCTCCTCCTCTCTGACACCTTTATTACTATATGCAGTATTGTCTGCTTTTTATACTTATTGGGCTACTTGCTTATTATAGGCTTAAATATATATAGGCTGTACAGTACATAAGATTAAAATTTACATTTTTTATGTCACTGAAATGTTTTATTATTTGAGTTAAAGCCAAAGAGAAGGTTGCAGATAATGTTTACATGAAACGTGTGTATACTTACTGCATCTGGTTTATTTAAGCAGGCATCATATGTTGAAATCTTCAGACTAATGTAGATTATGCATTTCTAATTTATTATTTTTTTGTAATTTTACCAATTTTGTTAATTACCACAGTCATACCTTTTAACTTAATTCTTGTAGATGTGATATAATTATAAAAACATTCATGCCATTTTCCCCATTCAACGTCTATAATTACACAAAATATCCATTAACTAATGAAAAAACCCAATTACAGAAACTTATTTTACTGTCATTTTACACCCAGTGTATCAATTTTATGTATGTACAGCATAAAACTACAAGTTAAGTTTTATCTTTTAAATAAAAATAGCTGTAAAATTATGTTAATCTTGCAACCATAATTTTTAGTCTTTTTTGTATAAAAATAAATACATTTTCCATAAAAATGTGAAAATCATGTTTATTCACAGGTACCATTTTTTTTTTCGCAATTTTTTAATTACTTTTTATTTTACTTAGAAAAATTCTGTACATTTATATGAGATATTCTCTTAAATTACAGTTGTTGTTTTTACAGAGTAGATTTGGGGCCCAATAACATCTTTTAAACCAGCAGACGTATCACAGCTCAGTAATTCTCAGTAATGCCGTCCTTCAGGCTGTGAGTCTTCTTATTAACACAGATTTGACAGATTTGTTGTAACAATGCGGTAAACCGGGCCGTGAAATTACGGCTGGATGAAATGGTTTTCTGCTGCTTGGTTAACTCATGTTCATGTGCACGTGAGCGTACACACGCGGGACTGTAATGACCAATCAGCAGATATTGTAAACCCTCAGTTTGCTGAGCTGATGAGTGGGGTTGGTAGAGCCTCCACGCAGAGAGACGCTGCACACGCGGGGAACAGCACTCCGTTTCCGTTACAGTCACTGTCCTTCTGAACGCTCCGCACACAGCGGTAAGTGCCACCGGGTCTTTTTACAACAGGTTGAGACAACACGGAAAGCTGAGGTGTTCGTGTCTATTTGAACACTTTGAGTTTGGTGTTTTTTCCACAGCAGGCTGAGCGTGGACCCTTTACAAGCTGGCAGAAGATGCGTGATTTAATTTGGGCTTTAGCCGCGAGCAGCAGGCACGCGCGCGCTCCGTTTGGCTGTTTGGTAACAGTGACGATAAATTCTGACCGTAAACATCAGCAGCTTTTATTTCGTCTGTTTGAATAAACACCAACAAAACGCGTTTGTTTCATATATTCTCCGCTTTATTCCTGTGGACTCTGTGTCCACGCTAGACCACAGATTTCATATCTAATGTAAAAAACCTTTAAAAAAATAATCTTGAATTGTTAGACTAATAGGATTAAACAGGTGTGGGTCACAGACCAGCGCAGTGGTAAACCCGACAGGTACAGTGAAATAAAAGAAGATGCTTCTGACATTGTTCTTTACGGTTCTGGAAGTTTGTTTAAGAATTGGTTTTCTGCTTCTGCATCTATAAGATGTTATTATCTATGTTAATGTGTGCTGAACTTTATGTTTAGTGACTGTGAACTTAGAAGTATAATATGCTGTCAGACTCCACAACAAAGACTTTAACTGAACAAGCACACACATCCACACATGTGCAATAACACTAAGTGCAATAATCCTTTCTGGCATCGTTGTATTTTTACTCAGTTGTATATAGCATTCGTATTCTATTTTTATCTTATTGTATATTTTTATTCTATTTTATTCTACTGTATATAGTATATTATTTTATTCTATTCTGTACAGCTGTGTACTGTATTTATTCTTATTGTATTCTAATTTTTGCGTCATAACTTTTGCACTGTCCACTTCCTGCTGTGACAAAACAAATTTCCCACGTGTGGGACTAATAAAGGTTATCTTATCTTATCTTATCTTATGTATATTATATATTATACCATATATAATCTCTGAAAGACACTACAACGTTAATGATGTAGCGTTAGTCGTTGTTTCGGTCATTGTGGTTTCTCAGGGCAGAAACTCCTACACAGACTGTAGCAGAGTCTCTATCACTACTTCCTCTGATAAAGTTCGGATCTAATTACAGTAGTTGGATTATCCCGCTCACTGAATACAATATTATTCCTTTGCTAATTTGCTGTGGATGTTTGTGTTACTAACCTCTCAGATGCATCCATCAGAGCACGAATGAGTGTGGACGTTATATCAAAAGCACTTGGAAAAAGAAAGTGCTTGTTTAATTGGGTGAATGAGGCAAGTTGTATAGATTAGAAAAGCACTATATAAGATCCAGTCCATCAGCGTTTGGACAGAAGACAATGCTAAATGTGCGTGTTTTCTCAGACTGAACATGTTGCCAGGTTTGGGTCACAGTGGTATTTAATGATCGAGTAGATCAAAAATCATCTTGATCAGCCCTTTTCGATATAGAGCGCGTGTTTCTATGCTCCCTTTTCAAGCTGATTCATTGACTCAGCGTCTTCAGTGTATTCAGTGTGAATGTGTTTGTTGTACAAGACCTCGAGAACAGTTTGCTCCAGAGAACTCTGGAACAGCAGCTTCTAACACACTGCAGAGAGCATTCAGAACAGTTTTACTCTGACAGGTTTTCAGCTGCATCTGTCAGGACGAGAGCTGGTAAACTGTTGTTTGAAGACAACATCAGCTTTCTTCTTGGCTTGCTTGACAGCTCCTCCAATTACAGCTCTCTGGGTGTAGTATGCTGCGTTTGCAAATACTGCTGCTCATCAAAGCCAGATTAGAGAGAATAAAAAAGGATGCTGCTCTCTGTCCTTTACGGATGTGAAAATAGGATTTGAATCAGGTACAGCTCCTCAATGAAATTCTGTGTTGTACTGTCATTTTGCACAACCTCCTGAATATAACAGCAGAATACCACAACCGTTTTGTAACAAGAAAAGCTTGTCCTCTTGACCTCTGGTTTGGCATCTTGGGGAGATGTGAGCAAGCTGTTCAGCCTACCTCTGTCATATCATGTGGTAATAATGTTAGCAACAGTTCACCGGGAAGAGCCTTGAATAAACCTTCAACGATAAAAAAAAACAGGTTTCACTTCAGCTCTTTCTATGTTATAACCTTGCTCTTCTCTGCAGCTGGCACAAGCAAGAGTGGCCCACGGACTGGTTGTACCTCATACTTTCTACATTGCCTTGCAACATAGCTATCTACACCATAAATCCCACGTTGGTACCGGGAGAGACTTGAAATTTATGATTTTCAGGGTTTTTATCGTTAACTCGGTTTCCCTGGGTCTTTTCCCATGTTGTAGTTGTGCGTCTTATTTTGAAAGAAATATTTATGCGTTACCATAGCGACCAGAGGGCATTAAGGGGCAGAGAGGAGGATGTTACTGTCAATGTTGTTGGTGCATTTCAGGAGGACGCTGCTAATAAAATTACACAATTACACAGTGAATTTATTATTATATTTACAAAATACCACAGTTTTTGTCTCATTCGTATCATTTTATTTTGTTGTGTTTATCCGCCACACCTTAAAGGCTGGTCCGTGAAAATATTGTCTGACATTACACCGATCTGTGGCACAAAAAAGGATGGAGACCGCTGATTTATCTGATAACCGTAACTATAGCCCTAACTATATGCTTTAGCAAAAAGGAACGTTTGAAGCCTAATCTTGAAAGTAGAGATAGTGTCTGTCTCCTGAATCCAAACTGGAAGCTGGTTCCACAGAAGAGGGGCCTGAAAACTGGGGCAGTGACCTCCAGTACTGGGTGAGTGGCTCCAGCAGATCCCAGGAACAACATCTGAGATATCTCTCCAGAAGAGTGCAGACCTAGGAACAACACTGCCAGAACCCTCAGGACCCGAGCTTGAAGGAGCCCTCCCCCCACCCAAAAAACACCCTGCATGGTTCCATGAGGATTGGAATTCTGGGAGTTCTTCTCTAGTTTCCTCATAACCGTACCTAGTTCTGATGTTTAAACTGAATGGATGGATTAACTCATAGAAAAAAGTTCCCCTTAAAAATCTGTCAATCAAGAGTCTAAATTCAAGGTGCATATATGGTTTATTCATACTTCATACTCTCAAGGACAGTTTTTTTTGTGTGTGTGTGTGTGTGTGTGTGTGTGTGTGTGTGTGTGTGTGTGTGTGTGTGTGTGTGTGTGTGTGTGTGTGTGTGTGTGTGTGTGTGTGTGTGTGTGTGTGTGTGTGTGTGTGTGACCCACGTTGTGAGCCTGGTTGACGTTTGATTTGTATGGACTTTGTCATTTAAAGGTTTGACTAATATCTCGATGAAGTCTCTGTAGCGGACACTTTTCCAATAAGCTCTTCACCTACCACTGTGTAAGTGAGAGAAGATTCAGTGTGTAGGGCCGTTCACGTGGCTTTGCTGGCTGTACTGCGACCTGTCCTTCCTTGTGTGTGTGTGTGTGTGTGTGGGGGGGGTTACTCTATAAATTCGTACTGTATGTTTGTGTTGTGCTCTGTGCGTTTATTATATTTTCTCCCCCATCCCTTTCCCCCCCTGCCTGTCAGCTCAGACTTAGTCATGCAACATATATAATGTTATAACTGAAATAACACAAATGGAAATGAATAAATAAACAGGTAAAAGAAACACACGAAGAAGAGGAGCCTGCAAAGAATTTATAGACTCATCCTGGAGAAGCAAACAGTCATAATTCTGATTGCAAAAGCTTCCAGACAGGACAGAGAAGATCCTGTAATGTACTGCAGGTGTTACTGCAGGTCTTTTGTTGTACTAGTAATATATGCTGCCAGTTATCATCTGTAGAAAGAATTAAGAAAAAATTGTTATTGGGGGGTAACAAAAAAATTCCCGTTGGTGCTTGTCTAATTAAAAACCAAAGTGTTTATTTGAAGTCTGCTTTTAGGAGGATGTTGGCTGCTTGTTTCTGCAGTATGTGAGTAATAGTGGGCAGGAAGGCTCCACTAGCTTCTCCTCTTGTAATCTGAATGCAATTTCTTTATTATTTGTCTCCTTTTATAGCACTCACTTTCTGCACTGGCATTTGTGTATTTAAGCCCTGTGACATGATGTTTCTCCAGCACTAACCTGTCTGTTTCAAAGCTCCTCTGGATGAAAGAGGAAGCACATTCCAGTGTAACTGTTACTTTGATCATCACACACAGTTAAGCTGCTATTCACTAACAGTTACTTTAATCACTTAGATGCAGGCTTCTTCATCATCTCTTGATTTGGAATATCCAGATTGAGATGAGATTATGTGTGGTAAGCTGTGAATTTGTAACTTTTCTCTTTTAGTCAAGAAGCAATGAAGATATTAGAAGAAGAATAAAGTCATAGATGGTTGTTGGTTAGTTTGACTTCGATGTTTGCACATGCGCCGTACCCCTCGGTGACTGGTACACACTCCTACATACACTAGAATAGTTTATAGTTTATAGTTTATTCTGCCTGTGTTCCCTCTGTCTGTCCATGGTGTCACTGTGTCTGCTCGTGAGTCTGCCTGCCAAGTTCAGTGTCCGTTCTGGTGTATGTAGGAGGGCAAATCCATTTGAGCGGTAAAACCTGAGAGCTCCAGGTTTCTTCACTGTGTAATAATGGCTGATGTCCAGTCAGAATCAATGAGTCTGTGTGTGTTCTCCACCAGGCTCAATTCAGGCTTATTCATATAGTAGCAACCTAATAGGACAAATGGAGGCTGCATTAGGCAGAGGACGTCAGAGAGAGGGCAACAGTGACCAGGACATTTAAAAGTTAATGACTTAATGCTGAATTTGTTCAGTTCAGCGGTGTCGTCTCAAAGCATTTTCAGTGTGCAGGAAAGGAAAACATTTTTACCTGACACGACTCTGTTCAACTGTATCAACACTGAGTTATTACAATAGCTGATAACTAGTCTTGCTTGTCAGGGCTGCACTCTAGTGCTGAACACAAGAACTGATGTGGTTACATTATCATCCAAATTAAGCTCTGCAAGGCCAACGCACAACACCAGTGATTCATGGATTAGTCCGATGACGATCGGTCTGATGGGGCCTGATAAATGATAAAAGCACATTTCCTTTCAGTGGACTATTTGCTGTGTAAGCGTTCCTTCTAGATCCTTCAACGTGATCGTCATGGTCCTGAGTCTGAGGACTCGGTGTTTTGTGTTTCTTTATATTCTTCTATATTCTTGTTTATTCTGCCTGTGTTCCCTCTGTCTGTCCATGGTGTCACTGTGTCTGCTCGTGAGTCTGCCTGCCAAGTTCAGTGTCCGTTCTGGTTCTCTGTGTCTGTTAGTTTCCTGTTTTATTCTGAAAGTTCATGTCTCATGTCAATGTGTTCAGTTTTACCTTTCTCCTGTCTTGTTAGCCTAATTTCTCCCAGCTGTGTCTCCCTCCTGTTGCCCATTCCCTGATTACTCCCCTGTGTATTTAAGCCCTGTGTTTTCCTGTGCTCCCTGTTGCGTCGTACCCGCAACTTGCTGTGTGTTCATGATTTCCAGTCCTCCTGCACCTCAGTTTAGAGTTTTGTTTGCTTTTGTGAGTTTTATTTTGTGTTGAAGTTTTGTTCCAGCAATAAAGCTGCATTTTCAGTTGAAACCTCGTTTCCTAAGAGTCCTGCATTTTGGGTCCACCACTCCTGCCTGCCTGCCACACAGCCAACCATGACAATGAGTGCGCATGGCTTTATCAAATCAGTTTTTAAGTGTACAAAATACTACAGCCCTATCAAAAGTGAAGTAAAATATACTATTTATATTAAAACATATGAGTGTGCATATTCAGTATGTTTTTCAGCATCAGGCCAACAGTTGCAGATTGCTTACATAGATCCACATCAGTGTGTTTGCTGTGCATACGAGCAGGTCTGTGTCTGCTGCAGTCTTTTCATGCTCCGGGGAAAGAATGGACTTATTATGTAACCAAAAACTTGGTCGTTTGAACAGGAGTTTGTCTTTTTGGACCATTCACTTTGTTTTCAAATATTTAGATCAGGTATCAAAACGACTCAGATTTGGGGGAAAAACATGGGATTAAAATATTTCACTAAGAATTCCTTCCACCTCGTGACATCCTCAGGTGAAGTCAGCAGCACTCCACACACACTATACACAGTGTGGGTAGAGCACCACCTTCCCCTATTAAGTTGCTTGACACTTTACCAGAATCCCTTCGAGGCGGTTTGAAAGGGGTTTTCCATGGCCTCTCCAAACTCCTCCCACACCCGAGTTTCTAATTCAGTCGCTGGCCAAGACACATTCTGCTTGGCCTGCCCGTACCTATTGGCTGCTTCCAAAATCCCACGGGCTAAGCCCAAGAGGACTCCTCCTTCAGCCTGATGGCTCCTTGTAACCACGGTACCTGCCGTGGTGGTGACCCCACCACCAACAAACCACCTTTCTTTACCTGGAGAGGGCACTTTACCCTTAACTGACCAAGAACCTCGGCGGCTTCGCACTCTGCTGCTGATCACCCCAGTGCAAGCTCGACGTTATTGTAGTTTTGGTAGCTTCATCAGACATGATGAGTTGATTTTGGCTGTACAAATAATGAACAGAGTTGGTGAAATAGGAAAACCTTGGTGAAGTCCCACACCTACCAACAATGATTTTGACGGTTGTACAAGGAGCAGTGAGCTAAATATCCCACACTCCCAAAGCAAACCGAATGCTGTAAAATTCAGTTAAATGGGCTGATTTTTGATTGATTCATTTCAATTTCAAATAGTTAAAGTGCTGTGCAAAGGTCTTGAGCCACCTCTCAGGTCAAATGTAAGGATAGGTTATAAGGCTTTTTGTCAATTTAAACCAATAATTAGACCTGAGCATCCTGTTTACAGACAGAAGTTATTTTCAGATGAAGCACTAATTTCACACTTAGTGTTGTCACTGCACAGATCACCTGCTGGAAGTGAAAGCTTGGAAAGAAAAACACAATATGTGACTAAGAACTGTGTTTTTGCCATAACTAAGGCTTATGGGTGTACAGGCATTGAGCAGAGTACCGTGTGACCTCAGCATTTTCCCTGCGTAGTGAATGAGAGTGCAGTGCATGCTGGAATAACAGGAACTCTGCTTTCACGCCTATGTTTGAAAATGTTAGCTGCAGACAGCGTTTGTTTCTGTTGTTTCTGCTCGTGTAACAAAATCCTGCACTCCCACATCGGGCCGTAAAGTGCCAAGAAGTTGATGAACTGCCCTCAGGATGAATGTTATTAAATGCAGAATTGACATTTGTTTGTATTTACTTATTTACAGATCCTTTCCACTGTCAGTCAAAACTGGAAGGACTATGACAGATAGACCCATCTGCCAGTTTGGAGTGAGCCAGCTGGGAAGATAGAACATTTGTGACTTCTACATCTCCATCACAAAGATGAGGAATATTATCCTGGGCATTGTTTGTCTCTGTATTTGCCTGACCCTTGATGATGCACTGGCTTTAAATGGACGGAGGACACACATAGCAGATGGAGAGGGAATAGAAGCAGCCATCAGAGGAGAGAAGTTGCTGAAACGAGTGAGGCGAGGCTGGATGTGGAACCAGTTTTTCCTGCAGGAGGAGTATACAGGCTCTGACTACCAGTATATTGGCAAGGTAAGATCTGTGCTTCCGTTAAGGTACACTCAGGATGACATATTCCCAAATTAAATGAAATTCTCTTAATTAGCAGAAAGCATAATGATTTACCACAGCTGATCACAGTGCAGTATCAGGGATACTGTACCAACTGTGTTGTTTCTTATTGTTGTTCTGGGTTCTCAATAATGACACTGTTACTTGAAGAGAAGGTATTTTATCGAACTGTAGTTCACATGTGTCACCTCGCCTCTGTCAGTGCGTCTTCCTTTTTTAAAACAATAACATTAAATAACATAGCTACTTTCACAAACCTAAACAGTCTCTTGTTTTTCTTACTTGTTAAACCAGGATTTGTCAATTTAATGTTAACAGCACAACTAGTTTTCAACAATCATGGTCAGTTCAACACTAGTAACCAAACATAGTGAAACTTACATAGATACTATGACATCATCTTCCAAACAGCATGCCAACACATTACATCTGGTCGATCATAGGTGGCTTCACTTGTCTTACAGATCTTCTCAGTGTTTGTTCTTGTGTATGTGTAGGTGTTTCAGGTGATAGTGTCTCATGTGTGTGTTGGGGTTGTTCAGCAGCCTCCAACCTCTGCTCCACTACTACTGGTCCCTTAAGAAGATCTCGGCGATTTCTTCTCAGCATAGCTCCATCTTCTGTCTGAATGATGTATGATCGTGGTTGATCTTCCTTTAGAACTGTCGCTTTCTGTGCCATGTGTTGGATTTGTCTTTGAGTCTCACTTGATCCCCAGCATGCAGTTCAGGTAAGTTCTTAGTTCCTCTGTCATAATAGAACTTCTGCTTTGCTTTCTGTTGCTCCTTGAACTTCTTCACGCTGTTTCCCTCCTTTGTTTTAAGCAGATTATCCTGAATGGGCAGGTTTGATCTCAGGCGTCGTCCCATAAGAAGCTGTGCTGGTGACATACCACACTCAAGTGGCGTTGTGTTGTATACTAGCATGCTTTTGTCTGTGAACACTTCACTTGACACACCATGTCGTGCAAATACGGCTTTCATCGAAGTGATTACAGCCTCTGCTGTTGTCGTTTGCAGTCTACATACTTGTGGATACAAAGAGTAGCAGTCTGTGACCACAATATAGTCCTTTCCTCCAGACACAAAGAGGTCAGCCCCCACTTTCTGATATGGTCGGTCTCGCACTGGGTGTGGCTTTAGTGGCTCGGCAGGATTTCTTGCTTGATATGTCAGACATGTTGAACAGTTCGACACTTCATTTGTCACATCCTGATTAATCCGTGGCCAGTACATCACCTCACGTGCTCTCCTTTTTACATTTTTCCATGCCTAGATGCCCTGCGTGTATCTTTTTGAGCATCTCTCCTCGCAGGCTCTTTGGGATGACAATTTTACTTCCCTTGAACATCACATCATCCACTACAGACAGTTCTGCTCTGCAGTTCCAATACTCTTGAATAACAGGTGAGCAGTGTTGCTTACAGCTGGGACATCCATCTATGATGGTTTTGCGCAGTGCTTGTAATGATCCATCTTTGCTTGTCTCCGTTCTGATGAGCTCCATCTTCCCTTCTGCAACAGGAAGTGCACTTGCGACCATGCTCACATATGCTCTTGCATCATCCATCTTGGTGTTTGCTGGCTCATTCGGATCAACAGCTCGGGATAATGTGTCAGCTGTGTACATCAGCTTGCCAGGTGTGTACATCACGTTAAGCGTGTAACGTTGCAGCCGGATCATCATTCTTTGGATTCTCAGCGGACAGTCATTTAGTGGTTTTTGGAACAATGCTATCAGTGGCTTGTGGTCAGTTTCAACGCTGATGGCCTGCCCGGACACAAACTGGTGAAATCTCTCACAGGCGTATGTTATGCTGAGCAATCTGTGCATATCTTGTCTTTGCGTCTGTCATGGATCGCGATGCATATGCAACAGGCTGCCACTCATCATACTTCTGCAGAAGAACAGCTCCAAGCCCACTCTGTGATGCATCTGATGAGATCTTAATAGGTCTCATTGGATCATAAAACTTCAGAACTGGTTCTTTTGTAAGCCGCTTTTTCAAGGCACGCCATGCTTTCTCGTGTTCATGATTCCACTCCCATTCGATTCTCCTTTCAGTTAGCTGTCTCAGTTTCTGAGAGATTGGGTACGAATTTTCCCATGTAGTTTATCATGCCATTAAATCTCTGCACATCTTTCTTGCATTGCGGCCTCTGCATGTTTTCAATTGCAGACACCTTTTGAGGATCTGATCTGATGCCTTCACTGCTCAGGATATCTCCAATGAATGTCAGTTCCTTCGCCCCAAGCTGACATTTCTCTTTGTTCAGCTTCAGATTGGCTTTTCTGGTTGCTTCAAGAATATTTCTCAGTCTCATGTCATGTTCAGCTTTTGTGCTTCCCCACACAATGATGTCATCCATCGACGCGTCGACTCCTTCTAGGTGCTTATAGATCATGTGTATTGTCTTGTGATACACCTCAGGTGCTGAAGCAATGCCGAATGGCAGTCGCCGTAATCTGTTGCTGCCAAATGGGCTGTTGAACGTGCACAGTTTTGAACTTGCTTTGTCCAGCTTCAGTTGCCAAAATCCTGATGAAGTGTCTAGTTATTTGTCTGGTTATTTTTGTTACAGTTATTGCATCTCTTCCCATATGCTGGACATTTTTTAGGAGGATGTTGCAGTCCGCAGTGACCACAAGTCTTTTCTTTTCTGTCCCTGTTTGCTGGCTTTAATTGCATTTTTATTTCAGCAGCAGCACTCTCCTTATTGACTCTGTGTGTGTTCTTATTGACAGCATCCACTCTGCAGCTGTCACTAAGCAGTTCTTTAGCTTGTGCCCTCACTGTTTCAGCTGCTCTGCACAGTGTTAATGCTTTTTCCAGGTCAAGATTTTCCTCTCTCAGTAGCCTCTCTCTCAGACCGTTGTCTGGAGTCCCGCACACAAGTCTGTGTTTTATCAAAGAGTCTGTCAGTCCTCCAAATTCGCATGTTTTACTCCTGTTCTGCAGCTCTGTGACATACTGATCTATTGTCTCCCCTGTCTTCTGTACACATGTGAAGAATCTGTGCCTCTCAAATGTCACATTTCGAGCAGATCCCTCAGTACTGCTATATTTTAGTCCGCTACCTTTCTTCAAGTCCATCTCCTGACACCATGTCTTGTTTCTTTATGTTGTTGTGGGTTCTCAATAATGACACCGTTACTTGAAGAGAAGGTATTTTATCGAACTGTGGTTCACATATAAACAAACTTCACATCACAGTCCGCTCAGAGGTAACTCACTCTAGCTCTCTAGCTCCCCCTATAGTCTGGGTGTATTAACAACATAAAACCTGATACTAAGCAAATATGGATTTGCTGTTATCATTACGCCAACAGCTTTCATTTAAAATGTACTCACAGACTGACGATTGTTGGGCTCAGTTTCCAACTACATGGAATCTGTGCAAGGAAGTTTTAGTTTTAGTGAAGGGAGATTGGTGAAACTGAAGGCCTGTCTGGCGTTTGGTTGTGCTGTCCCTGGCGTTGCCTGTCGCGCCCCTTTTCCCTGGCATCTTCGTAGGCCGTCCTATGAGTGTCTGGTGCCGCTCGCTGGCTCTGGGCTGTTCCCGCCCGGCCGCTCCCTGCCTCCTTGTCCACGGCGGCGCGGAGTGAGTATGCAAAACCTGCGTTACGTTGCGCGAGCTTCAAAGTCTAGTGACTATTCAACTCCGGCCAAATTTGGCCTGGTAAACGCCAGATCGGTATCGAATAAGACTTTTATCCAATATTTTATCCAATATTTTTTGTCACACTACTTGGACTTTCTCTGCTTAACTGAGACGCGGATAACTGCTGCTGATTCCAGCGCCTTTGCAGAACTTTTGCCTTCGGACTGCTGCTATTTTAATGTCCCACGCAGATCTGGTCGAGGTGGAGGAGTAGCTACTATCTTCAGAGATCGCTACAAGTGCAAGCAGGTTTCATTGGAATTTTATTTTTCCAGTTTTGAACTGTTACTGTTTGAAATAGCCTGTTCTCCCCCTGTACGGTGCACAATAATATACAGGGCCCCAAAATACAGTAAAGACTTTATAAAGGAATTTGCTGCATTTCTAACTGAAGTCACGATAAAATATGACTCCTTTCTTATTGTCGGGGATTTCAATATTCATGTGTGCTGTCCAGATAAGCCCATGGTTAAAGACTTTTTGAATCTTACTGATTCTTTTAATTTACCGTATTTCCCGGACTACAAAGCGCACCTGAATATTAGCCGCACAAGCTAAAATCAGGGGAAAATCCTGTTTTGTACATACATTAGCCGCACCTGACTAAAAGCCGCAGGTGTTTCAATGTTGACTTATCATATGTAAGAGAATATGCACAAAGGGAATTGTCAGGAAAGAGATGGCTGTTTGGAGACATCACTTTTATTAATATTTTGAAAAACAAGTTATGGGTACATATTTGCACATGTAGTACATAACAATAACCTACAGCACACCAGAAAAATAGATCCGGACTACCTTTTAGGCTCAGGTGCAGTGACACAGCTTTAACAAGAAGAAAAGTCAGTCATTCACCATCTTTCTCTTCTTCCTGCCCACTGAAACCACCAAAGTCCTCTCCTCCAGTGTCGGATACGAACAGGCTCAGGGTGGCTTCGTCATCCACTCTCCGCTTCTCTCCTTCGTTGTCACTTACAAAACCAAAGAAATCCTCGTTGTCAGTGTCGAACACCCTCAGAAGGGCCGTGGCGGTGTCCTCCTCTCCATCATGCAGCAGTCCAGCCCTTAGAAATCCGTTAGTGATCGTGGATGTTTTCACACTTTTCCACGCTGTCAGAATCCACCGGTGGAGTTGGGCATAACTTGCTTTTCGCAAGTTTATCGCCGCTCATCATCCACGCTTCCCGCTGAACGCGTACCGCTACTTTGAAGTTTGTTTTTCGAGCTACTTCGTACGGCACTACGTTGCCTGGTGGATGGACATGTGACCAACATACCACTCTTGAACCCCGATCCTTCCGCCAGGCAACGTAGTGCCGTACAACAGCGGAACACACAAAACAAATCGTCTTACGATATCACAAAAATCATGGACAATCCATAGAAAAGCCGCACCTGACTAAAAGCCGCAGGGTTCAAAGCTTGTGCAAAAAGTAGCGGCTTATAGCCCGACAATTACGGTACATATGTAGTCCATGGTTAAAGACTTTTTGAATCTTACTGATTCTTTTAATTTAGTTCGATGTGTGTCTGCACCCACGCAACAGTGTGGCCACACTCTCGATCTGGTTTTAGCCCACTCATTGCCTGTTTTTAATCTGAAAGTCTCCGATCCTGTTTTCTCTGATCATATGCCGCTTCTGTTTGACATTTCTTTATCTAGAAATGAATTCAGGGGGCTTGTCCCTGCAAAGACATCTCGTTTGTTAAATTCTTCCACGGCAGCATGGTTCTCCACCTACTATAATCAGTTCTCCATTCCTGAGACACTCCAATACGTAGAGGAACTCAGTTTTTGGTTTCATACCACTTGTCAGACTGTCTTGGATATTGTCGCCCCTGTAAAAATTAAGCATCCTAAGACAAAGCTTGAACCCTGGTTGAACGATGAAACCCGTGCTGCGAGGCGTGAATGTCGTAGGGCTGAGCGGAGATGGAAAGAACATAACTTACAGGTCTCTTTACAAAGTTTAAGAGAGTGCTGGGCCTTATATCAGCTTACAATAAAAGAAGCAAAGCGGAAACACTTTGCAAACATTATTATGGTGAATTATCAGAAACCACACATATTGTTTAAGTCAATTGAGACTATTTTAAGCTCTCCCTCTGCTCTTAGTTTTGAGCCTTCACTTGAAATGTGTGAAAGGTTTCTGCACTTCTTTATAAACAAGGTAGCCTCGGCTAGGGCGCAGATTATTTTGCCCACATCTGACCCCTCTGATCTTCCAGTTTGCTCAGCTGTCTTTCAACAGTTTGAGTCGGTTACTCTTGCTCAGCTACAGGAGGTGGTGGATCATTTAAAGCCTGTAGGCTCACCTTATGATCCTATCCCTCCCCTTTTTCTGAAAGAAGTTTTTTCTACCATAGGTCCAACTATTTTAACCATTTTAAATAGCAGCCTTACTTCAGGTGTGGTTCCAAAGAATTTCAAAGATGCAATTGTGCAACCACTTCTTAAGAAACCTGGGCTAGATACAAACGCTGTTGAGAACTTTAGACCAATATCTAAGCTGCCCTTTTTATCTAAAGTCTTGGAAAAAATTGTATATGACCAATTGATCTCATACTTGAATGCACAAAATGTTCAGGAGATTTTTCAATCTGGTTTTAAAGCAGGCAGCACGGTGGCACGGTGGTTAGCACTGTTGCCGCACAGCAAGAAGGTCCTGAGTTCAATTCCAACATCAGGCCGGGGTCTTTCTGTGTGGAGTTTGCATGTTCTCCCCGTGTTTGCGTGGGTTCTCTCCGGGTACTCCGGCTTCCTCCCACCGTCCAAAAACATGCAGCTTGTGGGGATAGGTTAATTGGAAAATCCAAATTGCCACTAGGAGTGAATGTGAGTGCGAATGGTTGTCTGTCCCTGTGTGTTGGCCCTGCGACAGACTGGCGACCTGTCCAGGGTGTACCCCGCCTCTCGCCCTGGACAGCTGGGATAGGCTCCAGCGCCCCCGCGACCCTGAAAAGGATAAGTGGAAGCGAATTGATGGATGGATGGGTTTTAAAGCAATGCATAGCACTTTTAAGAATTTTTAATGATATATTTTTATCATGTGATTCTGGTGAAAGTGTCATTCTTATTTTACTCGATTTAACTGCTGCATTTGACACTGTAGACCATGAAATTTTAATCTCACGTTTGGAGCAGTGTGTCGGTATAACAGGTGTGGCTCTGAAATGGTTCAGGTCTTACTTAACAAACCGAACCTTTTCAGTTCGCTTAGGAAATTGTGAGTCCTCCCGAGCTCCGTTGTCTCATGGAGTACCACAGGGTTCCATTCTGGGCCCTATCCTGTTTTCACTTTATTTACTTCCATTGGGCTCAATTTTTAGAAAACACAGACTCTCGTTTCACTGTTATGCAGATGACTGCCAGATTTATGTTCCTCTTAAAAAGAAAGATGGGTCGTCTGTAAATCGTTTACAAACATGTCTGGAGGACGTCAAGTCGTGGTTGGCGCTAAACTTTCTTTGTTTTAATGATTCTAAAACTGAAGTAATGGTGTTCAGACCTGCCTCCACTGCTGTTCCGTATGTTGATTTGCAATCCCTGAAATCATTCTGTAAACCAGAGATTGTTAATCTGGGTTTTAAAATGGATCCTGAGCTTAAGCTTGAAAGCCAGATCGGGTTGGTTGTAAGGTCTAGTTTCTTTCATCTGAGGCAACTGGCCAAAATTAAGCACTTTCTTACGAGACAGCAATTTGAAACAGTAATCCACGCTTTTGTAACCGTTCGGCTGGATTACTGTAATTCTCTTTATTTTGGGGTGAGTCGATCTTCTGTTTTTCGACTGCAGTTAGTCCAGAATGCTGCTGCACGCATTTTAACTGGCACTCGTAGATACGAGCATATCACCCCAGTTTTATATTCACTTCATTGGCTGCCCGTGCAGTTTTTAGGATCCATTTTAAGCTGCTTTTATTTGTTTTTAAATGTTTGTCCAATGCTGCCCCTCTGTACCTCTCTGAGCTTCTTCATCCATACATACCTTCCCGGTCCCTCAGGTCGGCAGACCAGCTCCTCCTGAGCGTGCCCAGGACTAATCGTGAGCTCAGAGGGGATCGGGCGTTTGCTGTGGCAGCACCAAAATTGTGGAATGAGTTGCCTTTACATGTTAGACAGGTCAGATGTCCTCTCTCCATCAGAGAGGACAGATGGTTCGAAAGAGGAGTGAAAGAAGCCATCTATGTCCACTGTGAGCGACCATCTTTGAACAGAGGCGGGGGTTTACGACACCAACTCTCTGCCATCTATAATCCAGTTTTGAGATCCCTTCCCAGACGCCTTAATGCCCACTCACATCCTGGGCCATCTGACCTCAGGAATTCGCATGATAAGGTGGGGCCAGGTTTCACAATGAGCACACCCGAAACTCTGGCTGATTGGGACTAGGGCTGCCACGATTAGTCGACTAGTCACAATTACGTCGACTATCAAAAACGTCGACGACTAATTTAATAGTCGACGCGTCGTTTGAAGCTTTGTAAGATCACAAAAGACGCAGGAATAAGTAGTAAGATTTAAGAGTGTAATAATGGACTGAAACAGAAGATGGCAGCACTGCATGTTCAAGGATGCCAGCTGCCGTTAAACACCAAAGAAGAAGAAACTGTGTCCCAGAATTCATAGCGCGGCCCATCGCGGCCCTGCTTAGTTTCCAACAATGGCGGCAGCTAGTTAGTTTTAATATTACTCTTATTATTCTTTCTGGGTCACAAAATAAACGTTTAACATATTTTCAGGCGAGAATGTAGCTGTGTAAACCTCAAATATCTGCTCAGTTTATCAAGACACCACATATTTTCAAAAGCGCGCCGACGTTTTCGGAGGCATCTGTTACCCACTAGCTCAATAGCTAGCCGGGGGCTAGGCTCACTAGAGCCGTGAGAACACCGGACTCCCAGCAGATCATTTTCAAACCCACCGCCGTCTTTCACTACTCAGGTTAAACATGATATATAAGTCACTTAGATAACTTAAAAATGTTGTTTGGCTTTTTTCAGTGTTTTATTTGTTCCTGAGTAAATCTGTTTGGATGAGATTAAAGTTATAGTTTTTACACAGCTGAATAAACGTCAAGCAGACAGCTGATTATCAGAAGTGTGAGAATCTACTCCGGTGTCCTGTTATATTTTAGATAGCAAGGAGTTTATTAAACTCCACCGAAACAATCTGCAAATTTCATTAAAATTTAATAAACTATCATCTTGTCTTTATTGTTAGTTAGCACATACCTTAAACACTTAAAGCTGTAAGCTAATGATAGTTATATAAGAGCAGATGCTGCTGGTGCAATAAGCTGTATGGTTTATGTTCAATGGATGATGATCTGATTAGTCGACAGATCGCAAAAGTAATCGCTGACTAGTCGACTATCAAAATAATCGTTTGTAGCAGCCCTAATTGGGACCCACGCCCAGTTTCACACCTTGGCTCAGGTGATTAGAGGATCATCAGGGGGTCCTTTTGTCCCTCTGAGGGGGGAAACTCCCACTAGGTTTATATCCGGGACTCTCCACCATTTGACCTTAGAACTGAAGAAGCTTCTCGGATGAGAGGTGAAACGTCTTCAAGCAACTTAAAGAAGTCCAGACGCTTTTCTTTGCAAGCTCCTTTGAACACGTAAGCTAAGACTCTAAAAAAAAAATAGCATTTGTTCAGCTTTTAGTTTCGCCATTTGTTGATTCACTTGAAGAGCAAGTAACGTAACGTAACATGGGTCAAGTGATCAGTTTGATATCAATCTTTCGTGATGCACCGTCATATTTACATTATTTGTATGGTACGAATGATTTGCTTTGGTACCTGGTCAAACTTAAGCTCTCCTTAGTATGGCTGGCTCCGTTTCTCCAACAGCGCACTCACAGGCAGCAGCTGCCCCGCCCCCTCGCTCAGTCGCTTAGTGCCTGAGCTCGGATCATACCAATATCAGTGTCACGGTCCTGGGTCTCCTGACCCAGCGTTTTTAGTTCTTTGTGATTTTCGTATTATTGTACTTGTGTGTGACTTATTCTATGGCTTCTAGTTTTGATCCCTTGCCCTTCATGTCTCCCTGTGTGCCCCTCTGTGTATCTGTGAGCCCTCGTCTCTCCTTATGTTTTATTCCATGCTTCCCCTGCCCATTATGTCTAAGTTCTCCCCGTGCTCTCTTCCCCCTGTGTGCCCTCTATGTATTTATGAGCCCTCGTCCCCTTTCGTGTTTATTCCGTGTCTCCCCTGCCCGTTACGTTGGTGTTCTACTCGTGCTCTCTCTCCTCTGTACTTCCTGTTTCACCTCTCCCGTCAGTGTTCAGTTCACCCCGCCCTGTCTCGTTATGATTATCAGTGTCACCTGTGTTCCCCGTGTGTTCCCACTCCCCTCGTTAACCCTCTGTGTATTTCTGTCTGCGTCTCCCTCTGTTCAGTGTGACGTCGTCCCTCATGCCGTGTGTGGATCTCCCTGTGTCTCTCTGTGAGTTCTTAGTTTGTGGTTTCCCAGTTCAGTTTGTATATTTGTTCTGCCAGCGAATAAAGCTGAGTTTTGAGTTCATTCCCTCGTGCCTGTGAGTCCTGCATTTTGGGTCCTACCCCTGCCTGCCGCACGGCGATTCATGACAGTACGACGTCACCAGATATGGACCCAGCAGCACTCAACCCACCAGAAGAACTGCGTCTGGACATTATCTACTCCGTGGAAAAACTCCTGCATCTGTGGCTCGAACATGAGGGAAAGGAATTTCGCCGCGCCGTGGAAACCAAACTACAGCGTTTAATCTCTGGTCTTCCCTGGCTACTCAGTGCGCTCCACCCACTCGAACAGGACTTAATCCGCAACGAGCTCCACCTTCATCCCCCAGCTGCTACTACCCACCTGCCTGAAGGGCCGGATGCGGAGCCGCTCGGCCCGTCAGAGCCATCATCAAAAAAGAAACGGCATTCACGCCGCCGACGCGCCACCCCACAGCCGGACATTCGGCCTTCTAATTCACCTTCTGTGCTGCCAGAAGCTCCGTCGGCTCCCTCGCTGCTACTTCCAGCTCAGTTAGCTCCCTCGCCGCCACCCGCAGCTCAGTTAGCTCCCTCGCCGCCACCCGCAGCTCAGTTAGCTCCCTCGCCGCCACCCGCAGCTCAGTTAGCTCCCTCGCCGCCACCCGCAGCTCAGTTAGCTCCCTCGCCGCCACCCGCAGCTCAGTCTCCTGTGTCCCCGCTAGCTCAGCCATTAACTCCACCACACGCTCCATTTTCACCTCTACCATCGCTTCAGTCATCAGTTCGGTCTGCCACTCAGTCGCCCTTAGCTCCATCATCCACACTACCACCTGTTTCTCTTCCACCACAACCGTCACTACACCCAGCCACTCAGGCTGCTACTCAGTCAGTCATTCAACCCATAGCCCTGCCGTTACCATACCCTGTAGCTGAGCCACTAGCCGTCCGACCCACAGCCACTTCAGCCACTCCTTCACCCGTTACACCTCCACTACAACCATCACTGCAGTCTCCAGTGTCCCCAGTGCAGTCTCCAGTGTCCCCAGTGCAGTCTCCAGTGTCCCCAGTGCAGTCTCCAGTGTCCCCAGTGCAGTCTCCTGCAGCCCTGCTGTCCCCAGTGCAGCCTCCTTTAGCACAGTCACCCACTCAACCACCAGCACCACAACCGTCACTACCTCTAGTTCATTCCCCTGTGAAGTCATTAACTCCACCACCTACTCCACTCTCACCACCACCGTTACTACAGACATCAGTTCAGTCCCCTGTGCAGTCATTTACTTCTCCACCGTTAGCAGCTCAGGTCCCCGTGTGTCCAGCAGCTCAGGTCCCCGTGTGTCCAGCAGCTCAGGTCCCCGTGTGTCCAGCAGCTCAGGTCCCCGTGTGTCCAGCAGCTCAGGTCCCCGTGTGTCCAGCAGCTCAGGTCCCCGTGTGTCCAGCAGCTCAGCTCGCACCTGAACCTTTGGCCCAGTTCCCCGTAGCAGTGCGGTTTTTTAGCCAGCCTAACATTGAGCCCGGGGTCCCTATCCTCTCTGGCTCTACATCAGCTCCTGCTGGAAGCTCGGATGAGCTCATCCAGGACTCCGTGGCTCCCACGCCGCCATCTACCTCGTCCGCTGGGGGTTCCAGTAAGCCCGGCCAGCACCTCCTCGTCTCCGCTGGAGGGTCCGAGGGGCCCGTTCAGCCTCCTGTCTCCGCTGGAGGGTCCGAGGGGCCCGTTCAGCCTCCTGTCTCCGCTGGAGGGTCCGAGGGGCCCGTTCAGCCTCCTGTCTCCGCTGGAGGGTCCGAGGGGCCCGTTCAGCCTCCTGTCTCCGCTGGAGGGTCCGAGGGGCCCGTTCAGCCTCCTGTCTCCGCTGGAGGGTCCGAGGGGCCCGTTCAGCCTCACGCCGCATCAGCTGGAGGGCCCGAGGAGCCTGTCCAGCCGCCATCTGCGACCGCCTCGTCATCGCCTGGCCCGGCTACATCCGCCTGTGCTTCTGCTACGCCTGGGCCAGCCTCTGCCTGTGCTTCTGCTACGCCTGGGCCAGCCTCTGCAACCTCGCCCGGCCCGGCCTCAGCCTCTGCAACCTCGCCCGGCCCGGCCTCAGCCTCTGCAACCTCGCCCGGCCCGGCCTCAGCCTCTGCAACCTCGCCCGGCCCGGCCTCAGCCTCTGCAGCTCCGCCTGGTCCGGCCTCAGCCTCTGCAGCTCCGCCTGGCCCGGCCTCAGCCTCTGCAGCTCCGCCTGGCCCGGCCTCAGAGCCTTCGTCTGCTGCAGCCTCCTCAGAGCCTTCGTCTGCTGCAGCCTCAGCCTGTGCTTCGCCTGGTCCCGTCTCGACTGGTCCTGTGCCCACCGGGCCTCGGCCAGTACGCCTGACACTGGGGAGCCGCCGCCGCTGCCTTCCGCGCGGCCGGCCCCCGGACCGCCTTCATCGCCTGAGTGGCCGCCGTCGCCTTCCGCACGGTCGGCCCCCGGACCAGGGCTGTCATCGTCGCCGCCGCCTCCCGCGCGGTCGGCCTCCTGAACTGCTCCGTCGTCTCCTTCACCGCCGCCGTTGCCTTGCGCACGGCCGGCCTCCTGAACTGTTTCCACGTCTCCGCCGTTGCCTTGCGCACGGCCGGCCTCCTGAACTGTTTCCACGTCTCCGCCGTTGCCTTGCGCACGGCCGGCCTCCTGAACTGCTCTGTGTTTGAGTTATTTTCTTGGGCTCCGGTGTTTGCTGTGCTCTTTTGTTTTCTGTTCCGAGCCCTCCGTCCTGGGCCCCCGCCGCCCGCCCTGGGTTGTTTTCTGTTTGGTTTTGTTTTTCTGTGTTTGGGCTGTCTGGAGCCAGCCCTTGAGGGGGGGGTACTGTCACGGTCCTGGGTCTCCTGACCCAGCGTTTTTAGTTCTTTGTGATTTTCGTATTATTGTACTTGTGTGTGACTTATTCTATGGCTTCTAGTTTTGATCCCTTGCCCTTCATGTCTCCCTGTGTGCCCCTCTGTGTATCTGTGAGCCCTCGTCTCTCCTTATGTTTTATTCCATGCTTCCCCTGCCCATTATGTCTAAGTTCTCCCCGTGCTCTCTTCCCCCTGTGTGCCCTCTATGTATTTATGAGCCCTCGTCCCCTTTCGTGTTTATTCCGTGTCTCCCCTGCCCGTTACGTTGGTGTTCTACTCGTGCTCTCTCTCCTCTGTACTTCCTGTTTCACCTCTCCCGTCAGTGTTCAGTTCACCCCGCCCTGTCTCGTTATGATTATCAGTGTCACCTGTGTTCCCCGTGTGTTCCCACTCCCCTCGTTAACCCTCTGTGTATTTCTGTCTGCGTCTCCCTCTGTTCAGTGTGACGTCGTCCCTCATGCCGTGTGTGGATCTCCCTGTGTCTCTCTGTGAGTTCTTAGTTTGTGGTTTCCCAGTTCAGTTTGTATATTTGTTCTGCCAGCGAATAAAGCTGAGTTTTGAGTTCATTCCCTCGTGCCTGTGAGTCCTGCATTTTGGGTCCTACCCCTGCCTGCCGCACGGCGATTCATGACAATCAGGGGGGATTCACGCACAGTCGTAAATTCCCACAGTGTGCACTATGTGCTTCGAATATTGTGTGTAGTTTTTGTTTTATACAGTTGTCAGACAGGCATCTAACTATGAAAAAATTACACTCCTAAAGACCCCGGGCTTCTGACAAAACAACCCGGGCTTAAGCCCAGTAAGCCACCCCCACGCTCCGCCCCTGGTTTCCAGACAGAGAGCTCTGTTACTTTGTTTCTAATTTATTCCTGAGTTTTCTTGGATTGCAGCGGAATGTCTGAGCATGTGATTTGTTGACCATTGTATCTCTTTGTTGACAATACATACCACACTTGTAAGAGTCATAGTTATAAGCAGGGGTGCACATAAGTGGTCCGCAGGTGCGCATTCGCTGTCAAAATAAAAGACGCGCACCAGATAAGAAGTTGCAACGCGCGTTTGCGTACATATAAAAGGCAGTGTTTTTGTCTGCTAGAGTGGGATTTTCACAGCATATTCTGCACCACATCTCTGTGCATTCATCATTTGTTTGAAGCCAGCTCACCTCCTGTAACCACTTTTCAGAGAATACACGCTTCTTTTGCAGTTCGGACTCCTGCTGACATTTCTTTGGAGGTGGAGGTTTTGAGTCTGGTCCCCAGGCCTAATGTTCGACACCATCTCTTCATTTAAAAGCAGCCTCAGTGACACTGTGCTTGGAAAATGGACCACAGCACTTTCACAGTTCACTTAGCGTGTACATAGACAGTAGGATTATATGGGGATTTGCCATCTAACTGGCTGCTCTGTTTAACAAATACAACTTGTAGGCCTTTCAGTGAGGGTAACTCACAGTGCATGATGACAGTTGGAGCTTTGCTGTTTGATCAGTAGCTCGTAGCCTGCAGGTATTGTGGTGCTCTGTATGAAGCCTGCTGCTGTCTGACAGCACAAAACCAAAATAAGTTTGGAAATAAACGAGCAAGGACCAAGGCAGCGTCAGTAGACTTTTACGCCCCGCTGTGGTGCCGCCTTCCCTGCAGGTGGCCTGCTGGGTGCTTTGGATATGGTTCAAATACAGATGAACAGGGAGGAGGGTAAAACAGCCAAAATATGGTTATGCAGAAATTCATGTTTTGTATCTCTGATGTCAAAGAGTGCTGACATTTACCTATTTATTTATTTATTTACTTATGTATGTATTTAAATATTTATTTTAATATGAAGTTACACAGTAGTGGATTTACCTACAGATGTACTCTGATGATGCTTTCATCATCCTGGTCCATGTGAAACAGCAAACAGCACTTGGCTGCCTACATCCTATTCTAATCCAGTTCCATGTCCGGAAGCCAAATCCCAATATTCCCCCACTATCCGAACACCTGGCGCTTTGTACTTGTGAGTGCTCCATTCATCCAGAGACATCCATGAACCCAAACATAGAATTAAGAGAGACATTCAATAGAGAAAGCCAGGCACTGTTAGAAATAACAGTAAGCAGAAAATGTTTTGTGACATCTAATGAATATGGTAGCATCGTTACAGCGACGATGATTGTGAAGAAACATGAAAGACTGCAGCATCTTTCATGTCTGTGGGACACCACAGAGTCCATAACACATACTCTGCTCTGGAAATGTGCTGTGCTGAAATGTCTGCAGGCTTTATCGGCTTGTGAAAGTATGGCGGTGTTGCAGCCCTGCAGACTGACAGATGGACTCAGACTGAACACTGCTGGACAGAAAAGGTAGCAAGGATCAAAAGGAGAGAGGGAACGACTGGAGGACATACAGCGAGGAAAGAACAGAAGGAACTGAGGAGATGTATATTGTGTGGTGTGAAGAGTGAACAATTAAGGGCAGGAGGACAGGTAGAACAAAAGAACCAAGGCAAAGAAACAAGAGAAAAAAGGTGAGGAGCAGCACAAAGGACACAGGCAGAGAGTGAAGGGGTGATGCACTGTAACCTGATTCAAGGAAGAAAAGTTAGAGCAGGAAAAGTTGCAGGTTAAGGTATCAAATGGGTTTCATTTGACTCAAACTCAAACAGCACATGTCCAGTTCCATCCAGGTTCATTCTTTTGTCGCTAAAACTGCAGTTTAATTCGCTGGTTTCAATTTTTTAAATCATTTTAAGTGAAATAAATCTGACCAATATTTTGTGTGTGTGTGTGTGTGTGTGTGTGTGTGTGTGTGTGTGTGTGTGTGTGTGTGTGTGTGTATATTAAAAAAAACATCCAGCACGCCCCTGCGGGCGGTTTATCCTTCAAGCTCGGGTCCTCTACCAGAGGCCTGGGAGCTTGAGCGTCCTGCAGTATCTTAGCTGTTCCCAGGACTGCGCTCTTCTGGACAGAGATCTCCGATGTTATTCCCGGGATCTGCTGGAGCCACTCGCCTAGCTTGGGAGTCACCGCACCTAGTGCTCCGATTACCACGGGGACCACCGTTACCTTCACCCTCCACATCCTCTCG